>NW_026706313.1:0-213130 GCF_029867415.1 Vicia villosa | reverse complement strand
ATCATGGCAGTAAGATTATTTTCTGTTGCCAAATCATTTCTCCTGACTCTGTGGACAACTTCGTCAGGATGTTCGTCTCTACCTACCATAACTAGTCTAGGCTGTTGTCGACGAATAGCTTGTTGGCCAGTCTCCGTCGTTTCGATTTGAGTTCCCAATTCAACCGCTGGATTCTGTGTGACTGGATTTGGCCTTGGTGGGGGTACTATGTTTCGGATTGGTTCGACAATTGGATCCTCTTCTTGGTAGGTTGACTGGTTATTCCTTCGTCTATTTTGTGGGACTCCTAAAAAATCCGCCATTCGTCCCAATTGCGATGATAACCTTTGGTATGTTTCTGCGCTATCCTGGCTAGACCTAGTAATGCTTGCTTCTATTAGATTAAAGATTGTTCCTAACTCTCTAGCAAGGAGTCCTACCATATCCTGGTTACTTGCATCCATTTCTTGTCGAAATGCTGCTTGAGTACTAGTGGTCATAGGGGGGATCTGAGTCGACAAACCAGTATTGTGTGCACTTGGACCTACTGAACCCATGTTTGGTGAAAACGCCGTTGGGTTGGCTGTAGTGTATGTAGGCCCTGTTCCTCGTAGTCCTGCCATGTATGAATATGGCATCCCGTATGGCATATTTTGTCTCCAACCATCTACAGCGAATGATGGTCCTGGGGTAGATAAATAATTTGCAGCGTTCGTCGATACGGGTGGTATCTCGCTTGTGCTTGCAAACGGAGGAGCGGTGGTCGATACTGAAATTAGGATAGTCCCAGTTGATGTGGAAGTATTTTCAATCATGGCTTGCGAACTACCCGCTGGTTCAGATCTTGTCGAAACCGGTATGGCCTGCGCTCCTTGAGTGGAAGTCGAAACATTCGTCGCGTTTGGCACTACTGTTCCTGATCCTTGTGGGGGATCTTCTTCGCCCCCTGCACTGGCCGCTACGACCATTTTCTTGTTGTACCTTCGTTTAGGAACTGGATTTGCACTGTTGGTTAATTTACCGTTCCTAAGGTTCATACAAGGTCTTGACAATTTCTAGACAAAACAAAACAATCAATTAATAACACTTAGTTTGACACAGTCCCACTGGGCGTGCCAATTTGTTTACGGTGATTTCCGGTAAACAACCGCTAGTCCTCCAAACTATAATAAATATGATTTGGTTACTCGCAGGATCGACTAGATTGATCCTAGGACATGGTCAAACGAAAGGTTTATTGATGTGATTTGGTTCATACCTGTTTGTTTTGATTTCGAGAAATTTATGTTCAAATGACTAATCATTCGAGATAACACTGGTTATATGAGTTAGTGTAACTTCGACGCATAAATCGTAATAAGAAAACATGTAAATTGCGAGAATGTAAATTGCAAGAAAATTAACATGCAAGAATGTAAGTCGCAAGAATATAAATTGCAGGAAAGTAATGTGCATGAAACTAAATGACTTCGAAAGTAAAAGTTTAAACAAGGAAAGTAAAGAAAACGAAAAGATATTTGATAAAAGTAAATACACATGTATTCAAATTGGTGGTGTCATACGTACATTTCTCAGCGAACTCTTTCTCTTAACACTTGATACTTGAGCGATATGTGAGTGATTTGTACAAAATGAACACACGAAATCCTATCATTAAGACTCCTATTTATACTAAATTTGACCCTAACGGTCATACAATAATCTAATGCCACGTTATCCACGAGAACTCTGGGGATGCCATCTGTCTATGTGCAGTTTATAGAAACCGTTTCGCAATTCAAACCTTCCCGCTCAAGTCCTTTTCGACATGTGGCCATATAGTTATATTCGAAAATGTTACGGAAATACATTAAGCTTCAGTACTTTATGTAATTTTCCGCGAAATGTCTAAGTCTTGGCAAAGATATCTTCCGTGTTAGCTTCGATACTTCTCTCCTTCGTTTCAACTTAGACATTTTCTTGAAGCATGGCCATCAGTAGCCATTTTTTAAATCTTCGAAGATGGTCATCAGTAACCATCATTCTTCGAACTTAAAACCTTCGAAGATCAACTTCTTAAACGAAATCTCCAGCTAACAGATCTATAGTCTTAGAATTCATGTATTCATGGCATTGAGGTTAAACACAACACAATCCCTTATGTCCCTTACTCTATCACTGGTAGTGCTATAATTTCATTTTCTGCCATGGCTCCTTCTTATTCCAATTGTAATTATTCCAAGGGATCTTCAAGATCCTTAAAAATTTCCAAACACAAGAGTAAAAAGAGGGCTTTCTGGTAGGTGACTAGTTCTTTGAATTATTCTTAGCAGTCTGAGTGCTCTCTCAAGTTCAAGATCTCCATTGTATCTTGGAGTCAGCAACGTGCACATGTAACATACTTACATTTATTGTGTAACTTATAGACAGGAAACGTCAAAAGCTCTAATTACTTTTCAAACTTTTTTTAGAAAATCCAAGTCTTATTAATACAATACCCGAAAAATGCCGCCAAAAACTTGTTATGTGAATTAATGATATGTGCAAGTATACATAGTTAAATATTAGTAAGTGATATAGAAGTAAGAGTATCAATCCCACAAATATTGTAATAGCTTAAGTTATTCCTCACATTAAAATCTTGTGAATAGACATGAGCAAAAAGGTAAAAGTAATAATGGGTTGTCACATATTCGGGCTAAAATACAATAATGACAAGTAATGATGAAGAAGTTAAATCAATAGCAAGAGGCATATTATGCAATGATCCATCTAATAAAGTTCATAATTTTGTGTGTTTCTGATGAGACCTATCATGAAAAATGAGGAAGAAGGTAATCTAGTGGTGTGTGTCTACAATATCAAGGCATATGCATTAAGTCCAGGGAACAACACTCGAGGTCTCACAATAACAATAAAGCATGTCTATATGCATCTTTTGATTTCCCCTATGGTTGTAGGTCTTTATCTCTAAAGTGACTAATCTAGTGAATATATCTATCCTACTATTTTCAACCATATTTACTTATGAAGTATGTTAATTCTCTCAATCATTAACCAACTTTTACTTTTTTATAAGGAGATTAAGCAAAGAAACATATGTATAACATTATTTTACATAGAAAAATGCATCACTTCAAACCATACCATTCAACTTAAAACAAAAATTTTCATTAAACTTTATACTGCTCAACATAAAGAGGTTTAGCTCATGAAGAGCAAAAAAATACAATTTCTTACATTCAACATTTCTAAACACAAATGAATAATAAATATAAACCTAAGTATAACACTCTGCTCCTTGCAATCTTTCAATCAACCGGAGGCTAGATCTATCAAGCTAGGATGCTCTACACTTTTTTCAGTGGAGGGAGAAAGGAAGGAACTCTTCACTACTAGTTTATACTTCTTCATTTTCTACTTTAATAAGATGTTTTCAAAGTAATTTCACAAGTCGTTCAACTTATGAACCTCTCTCCTTTCACCATTTTGTCTAAGAGATTCCTTTTATACCGTCTAGCTTTTAGGATTTTGTCTTATCACTGAATCATGGACCTTGTGGATATTACTTATTTTGGTTAACTAGATACATCATTATTTAATCCTTCCATTTCATTATTATTAATCACTTCAAGTTTAGTTGTTGTTTGGTTCATATCATATTGCACATATTTGTTACATTTGGTATGTGTTGTATCTTTTGTATTTGTAATGTACTCTTCTTATATTAGTATCATTCTTAACTAAGTCTAGCTTTATTTTCTCTAGAGTATTTTCTGTGTTGCTGGTTATTTTGTATATAGGTTCATTAACATCTATCACTTTTTGATCTTGTTAAAGGGGGTGTAATGTGTGTCTAGATATAATTATGCATTTTACGCTATTTATATTATTATGCAATATTTTAGGGTGGGGGGTGGGGGGGGGGGGGGGGGGGGTGGGGAGAAAAAGGAAGAAAGTACTCATCACACTTTGTTTTTATTCAATGTCAACTCAATTCCATTTGCAAAAATTACAAGCTTACCAAGCATCAAAAAGGGGGAGACTAAAGTTGTTTGGCTTTCTAGAGTTTGCCTGTTTATATTTTGTTGCTTGTTAATTTAATATTTTTGTTTATTCGTCGTAATTGAGTCTCCTCACATAGTTGTACATTCTAGATTTGAGTTCTAAATTATTTTTACAAATGCATAAATCAAACCATATTCTTAAATTCAACTTAATATGTTTATAGTCAATTAGTGAGAGATTTGGATCAAAAAACACGTGAAAGCATGCATGTTTCAAATTGTGGCAAGCCTAGATTCAAATCGTAGAAGCTACTACATACAAGATTGGAATCTATTACCTTTAGATAATTCAAGGCTCAAAGAATGAACTAATAGAACTATGTAAGGGTCGCTTCCGAACGGACGCTTAGAGCAAAATTCTTGGATTTGGAAGGTGAGAAATAGAGATTGAGTAAAGATTTAACAAAGACTAGTTTCTTACATTTAATTAAATCTGATTAAATGTATAATACAATCAATTCAATAGCATATATTTTGTACGAAAATTACACTATGCCAGTTTTTTTTTGAGAAAGGTTCAAGCCCATATTCGTCTCCAACGCTTATTGAAAATAAAATTTGACCACAAACCATTTAAGAATAATGTTGTACAATTAAGTATGGTATAAGTTCAAACTATAATGTCTTATATGATTATATACTAACAAATATCAAAGTCATGATATCATTTTAATGTAAATTTAATGAATATGAATTGACTAATGGGAGTTTACTCAAAAAAATTTTATTTTTAAAGACCAGAAATTGTTTTTATTTTTCACAAGCACTAGATTTGATCTCTTTAATTGATGTTGTATTTTTGTAAAGAGTTTGCATGTGTATTGGTGAATAATCTTTGATAGATGTTGTATTTTTTCTAGTTGATTTCCATTCTGCTAAGATTAAAGGGAAAATTAACAAAAAATTCTTTGTTTTACTTAACTTAAACTTCAATTAGAGGATAATTTCTCCCCAAGGTACTCTTCGTTTTATTTATTTTTATTTTTGTTTGAGAACTTTCGTTCTTTATCAATACAACTTGCTTAAAAAAAAACTCTTGTGTATTTGTTTAACCTATACATGTGTTATTCTTAGTGTGGCTATAATACATATTTTTGTTATTAAAAAAAAACTTAATCGGATCTCAGGATGTTTCTAAGAACACAAATGAATATTTTCTGTAAAAAGTAAATTTAACGACAAACTACAACAAAGTATCAGAAAATATAACAATTTCTTTTAAAAACGACGGTAAAAAAATAAATTTGATAAAACTTCCTAAATTATTTTTGAGTAAAATAAATTAAAATAATCTTTAACTTGGTTGACTAGATTAATTTTCTAAATCATTGAACATAAAATATAATCTAAATTTAATAACATTTTGTCAAAATAAATTAAAAATGCAACTCATAAACTACATATTTCTTAAAAACTTGATTACCGAAATAAATTTTCAAGAAATCTAAATTATTTTATCCAATTTTTTAAATATATATCAAATCATATTAAATTATAATTTTTAAATATATAAACACAAATAATTTTATTTCAATAATATATTTATATTAACCATAATTCCAATTTATCAAAAAAACTAATGACCGAAAAATCGCTCATTAAAGATAAATTAGGAGAGTGTCAAGGATTCAAACTCACACCTCTCTAATATGATATTTTTGCATAACTATTAATTGAGCTAATTTGACCGGACAAATAATCTATTATTTAAATATAGTCAAATGAATTAAAATAACCTTTAATTTACCGTTTGGAACATTAAACTTTTGGTGTAGAAGTGGTCTTTTTGTGGGAATATTACACATCCCAATTATATTTTTTATGAGTTTTGTAAGGAGCCGGTGTATTTTCTCTCGTAATTGTAATTGGTATGTAATTTTCTTTGCCGGCTTTCTTGCCTCTTGGTTTAATTGGGTTGGAGAACCCTTAGTTCTCCCGTTATAAAATTTCTTGGTTAGTAAAAAAATGTGTTAATCATTTAACTTAAATAAAAAACAAAATTATATTAAAATTTATAAAAATATGGTGGGTGGGGTAGCTTAGATGTGTTAATCGAGCTAAATGAGTGTAAATTAAATTAAGTGTCTAGAATTTGATCCATGACAACAAAATTTATTTAGATTTCTGTATTAATATAAATAATTGTTGATATTTATAAATCAACAGTTTTTTTTTAAAATAATAAAATAAATAAAATTGTAACTCGTAAAATATGTATATCTCCCAAATATAATTTTAGAAAATGTAAAAGTCAAATAAAATTATTAAATTTTTGGTTTAATGAAAATAAACCATAATTAAATATAGTACTACCATTTTTCTTTAAAACTCAATTTTATAAAATAAAAAATAGAAAATAGAAAAAATATTTTATAAAAATAAATATTTTCACCTTTAAATAAGGTCTATATTTAGAATTAAAAAAATAAAGTCCAAAAGAATATAATCTTTTTGGAAGTCAACTTCTTACAAATGAATATTAATAAATAAATTGAGTTTGGTCCCCCTATGCTAAGTTGGTAAGTCATGGTGATATTGTTAAAGATTACTTGGTAAATAAGATTGATACTCCTAGGTTAAGATTTTTTAAGGGTATTGGTTTGGTCTACTTATGTACTTGTGTTTTTGTTTTACTGGATTTCTCTTTTGGTTAAAAATAATTAAATAAATAATAATTTTATCAGTTTTAAAAGAATATAATGTAGACTAAAATATAATTAGATAAGTAATTAAATTTATATTGGTCAATATATTAAAATTATTTTGAGATACTATAAATTATTCAAAAATATTAAATTCAAAAAATTTTTGACCAAAAATCAAGTCCATAGTAAATGTCATTTATATTTGTATAATAAAATTTAATTATTTTTTGAAGCCAACTTCAGTGAATAAAATCTAAAATGTATTTCATATTATGGTGGGATAGCTAAAGTTTATGCTTTGGTGATAAATGTAAGTCGTTGGTCTAAGATTTAATTATTAGAGTAATCATCTCCTATTTAACTCACCAAAACACATAGGAAAAACACACACAAAAAACACAAATATGAAATTTAACTCACCAATCATCTCCTTCCTCTTGCATTTAATTTTTCTTGTTACTTTCATTAGTCCTATTTACTCTTCAAAAACAAACAACCACCAAATAGTCCATCAATCGTTACAATATGTCAAAGAATATCAAAAGATAAACAAAACAATAAAAACACATCTTCAACAGATCAATAAACCCGCTATAAAATCAATTCAAGTACGTTAATATAATCTTAAAACATCATTGATATTTTAGGGTTTATCTAAACAGATCAATAAACCCGCTATAAAATCAATTCAAGTACGTTAATATAATCTTAAAACATCATTGATATTTTAGGGTTTATCTAAACAGATCAATAAACCCGCTATAAAATCAATTCAAGTACGTTAATATAATCTTAAAACATCATTGATATTTTAGGGTTTATCTAATTTGTGTTTATTTTTTCAGAGTCCTGACGGTGATATCATCGATTGTGTTTTGTTTCAAAACCAACCAGCTTTTGATCTCCCACTATTCGAAGAATATAAATCATTGGTATGTTTTTATATTAATTTAATAGAATTCAAAAATAATGTTTCAACTTAAGGAACTTATTATATTTTAATTGTATAATTGAAAATATTTCCGTCCATATTTTTATCTGTAGGATTTTCAAGGAAAATTAAAAGTGCGCAACCAAATAAATAATTTGAGTGTTGTTCAATCATGGAGTTTATCTGGTGAATTTTGTCCAGAAGGAACAATACCAATTAGAAGAACAAAAGAACAAGAAATAAGATTTGGAAGAAAAGATATGACCATTCCTAAAAGAATCTATGTATGTAATCACAATCACTAATGTTTTTCCTCTCAACTTAAACACTAAAATTTATATTAAACTTAATTAATTGTTCTCTTCTTGCTCCATACTAAATAGGAAGTTATAACGTTTGTGCAAGGGCATGGATACCATGGAGCAAAGGCTTCCCTAAATGTGTGGGCACCCCAAGTGGAAAATGGAGAGGAATCCAGTTCAGCTAAAATTTGGGTTCAATCTCCAACAGCTAAAGAAAGTATTGAAGCTGGTTGGCAGGCATGTTAAATATTACTCTCATTTATTTATTTTTTCATTGATTTCCATTGCATGTTTTTTCTTTCTTTGCTTTCTAGTATTTTTATTTAATTGCTATACATTTTTTTACTAGCTAATTGGTATATTTTATTAAAATTTTTTTTTTTAACATTTTCAGTATTATATATATAATTTTTTATTTTGACCAATTAAATCAAATTCAAATAATAATTTATGCAGGTATTTCCGAAGCAATATGGAGATCACAATCCTAGATTATTTATTTATTGGACGGTAAGTAAATTAAGTGAAGCAAAGGATATGGAAAATTATATAAAATTAAATGATAATTAATTTTAAATATTGATAATTGCAGGCAGATGCTTATCAATCCACTGGATGCTACAATTTACATTGCCCTGGTTTTGTTCAAATTAGCAAAACTATTGGACTTGGAGCTGCTATTACTCCCGTATCTAAGCATCTAGGAACACAATATAGTTTTAACTTAAAGATCGAGCAGGTAATATTCTTTTGAAAATATAAATTAATGTTTAAAATTTTTAGACAATAAGAAATATATTTATTTTGTTTACTTTTGTGCATGAAGGATCAAAACAGTGGGCACTGGTGGCTTGAATATGGATCTGGAAATGGACCTTTTGAAAAAGTTGGTTATTGGCCATACTCTCTATTCAAAGAATTAAACCATGAAGCAAATTTAATTCAGTTTGGTGGAGAAGTTGTGGATTTGAACCCAACAGGGGATACTACTGCCACTGACATGGGCAGTGGACAATTTCCTGAACTAGGTTTAGAAGTCGCTGCGTTTATTAGAAATATGCAAGTTGCAGTTACTCACGACACTTATATTGACCTTCCGAATCCTGAATATTTAGAAGAAAAACCAAATTGTTATCGTATAAAGGGAGGGTTTGACAAATCTCATGGGTCATATATTTTCTATGGTGGACCCGGTAGAAGTGATATTTGTCTTTAAATAAATAATAAATAATATAAAATAAGAAATAAATATTTAAATAAATATTATATATATATATATATATATATATATATATATATATATATATATATATATATATATATATATATATATCATTTTTTATGCATATTGCAATAATTCCTTCCATTATGTATCTCTTACTTTACTTACAATATTTATACTGACAAAGGAATTCATACAAAAATAAATAAAAATTTGCATTAATAAAAAAAACAAATAATTCATAACAAATTATTGCACTAGGCTTTACTGTATACTGAACGGGACAAATTGTTGCACTAGGTTTTTAAAAATATGCATTTGTTAGGATTATATAAGTTGAAGTTACTCACGACACCCATGTTGATCTTTCAGATCTCGAATATTTAGATGAAAAACTAAATTGTTATAACTTAAAAGAAGAGTTTGACAAAGAGTTCCGATCACACATTTTCTATGGTGGATCCTGTAGTCAAATTCTAAACAAGCAACATCCACTAGATCTTATCCTATCTTGATCACTTAATTTTCATAAGGTTGTATACTTAATCACTTGATATTGGACAGTGGTTAGACACGTCCATATCCCCGATTTTGTGTCCTACTAAACTCCAATCATCAATAAAACCTTTTGAAAGATGAAATATATCAATCATACTTTTAGCATTCCCTTCTCCATTAACCCAAGTAAATATTTCCTTAATGCTGGAACATCAATTACTTCCATTAATTCAATGAAGTCATTGAACTCATCAACTTCTACACCACTCCCTTGATTATCATACCCTACTCCTTCGCTTCTATTTGTGATGGAGTTAAAATCACCTCCTATAATATATTCACTTTTTTGCCATTTTCCTTTCACCCTATTTAAATCTTCCCACAACCTCCTTTGATTCAAAATACTATAGGCAGAATAAACGTTAACAAAATAACATATATAACTTACCTTTCCATTCCGTACAAATTCCAATAAAAGCCTTCAACTATAAAGCTTAATTGAGGAGAGGTTGTGCCTAGCCTCCATAAGATCAACATACTTCATGATAATCCATTTGATCCTTTCCCCAACCATTGTAGGTAATTGATTCACCCAAAATGTCAATGCAATATCCATAGTCATGCATTGGATCTTTGTCTCTTGAAACATACACAAATTCGCTTTTATCTTTATGAATTTTTTATTGAATATGTTTCCTCTTCAATGCGTTCCCACCTCCTCTTATATTTTATGACACAATATTCAATTTTTGTTTATTTTTTCACCTCCCTTCTTCTCTTCACTTCTTGATCTCGTTTATCCATCTTGCGAGTTGCCTCTACATACACCTCATTTCTATCATTCCCTGGAATGGCTAGGGCTATGATTTCAATTCACACCTTGCTCGCCATGTGCTTTTATAGGTTCTCCCAAAATTGTTTATTGCCTTGCGCCAAATCAACCTTAGTTGTAGATTTGTAACAAATAATTGATCCTCCCGAGAAGCTTTCTTGGGATTCCTTTGAGAGTGATGGTGAGGAAGTGTTCTTGCATGAACTATCGTTTTTTCACTTTGCTATATTTTTCTTTAAGGTAATTGAGAGGCAATGTATGAGCTTTTAATTTCAATGTTTGAGTCTTCTTCCTCTATCGTTGTTTTCTTTGACAGTAGATCGACCTTTGACATTGTGTTTGAGAGATACTTGAAGGCCTTTTCCATTGGGTTTAGAAGAAACACGATTTGGGCTTTTTGTTTGATTACAAACAAATTACTTTCTTTGGTCACATGACTCGTATTGAATTTTTTTTCATTCCAAGAGTTTTGCACACGGTAACACCATCGACTTCCTCCTGACACATCGCTTTTCCATTCCACCTTTTTGCATCAACTTTTATCCCTAGGTTTTTATCTAATCTACAGGCTTCTTCAAGTCCTTCCCGACATTATTTTTTAGATCCCATGGAAGTTGACTTTTCTAATATCATACCTCAGTTATTTACCTTTACTTTTCCTCTAAACACTACCATAACATTTTCACCATTTACATTTACTGACATATTTTCATAACTATTAATGCTAAAAGAACATCCAACCACCGTGTCTTTGATAATTTTTGTGATTCCGTCATCAAACAACTTGTTGAATTCACATTCCGATTTTGTTTACTCATTCAATATCCCACAAGTCTCTTCATCATCTCTATTTTTGGGCATTACTATTCTCAATGGCCCTTGATTATCCTCAACAATCTTGAATCTTTAAACTTTACCGTTTATCCTCACATTCAAGATTTCATTAACACCATGTTGTATTTTTTTTCTTTCTAATACACTTTCCATATGCCATAACATCTCTTGTTGGAATATTATTTCAATATTCTAATATAGGGAGATGAATTTGAAAAAGCTCCTAAAGGTAAGTCCCATATTTTTTGTTAGTTGAAAAAACTCCTTAGTCTCACATTGCTTAGGTGAGATATCTTAGCTAACTCACTTTATTATATAAGGAAATTTCTTCTTTCATTACAAAATACACCAAAAACTCCTTTTGTTGAGTTTTTCCTTCCTCACTCTCATTACTTTGCATTTTCAAATTGTCAAAATGTCCACTTCTCCCCCTTTCTTTCTGCTTGTTGAATTTTCTGAATATTTTCTTGAATTCCTTTTAGAGAATTATGTTAATTTATCCTCATCTGAGTTGAGAAATTACGAGTATTAATTTTTTATTCTCTTAGAAGAATTATTTGAATTTATCTTGTTTGAGAAATTATTTTTAGTGGTCAAATGACAATTATTGAATTCTTTTTGGAGAATAATTTGAATTTCTATGTATTTGAGAAATTATTATGACTACTCTTTATACCATATACTAAGAGTGGTTTTTAAACCATATTTGAGTGGTCTTTGTGCCATCAGAGGGTGTATTTCTAGACCCATTACCTATAATGTAAGTAGTAATCGAACAATATAGATATGGGTTCACTACTACGAAAAAGCCATACCACAATGGTTTGAAAAGGGATAGCACAATGGATGACCAACCGTTGTGAGGTAAGGGGTGGTTCTATGTATAATGCTTTCCACCACAGGCGTACGACCGTGATTATATGTTTGGAAGCACGATAACTATCACAATAGTTATTCTAAATAACCATATTGTGATATAATTTAAAGAAAAAATGTAACAATGACTTTTCTAAACATCTGTTGTGGTATATACATGGAGTTTATTATAAATTATGTGGAATGCTTATTTCACAATTGCTCACTAAATATATAACCTTTAATTCGGATCTAGAATAATGTAATATGACAAATTAAGTTATATTCAAAGAACAAATTAAAAGTTCAATGCTAGACAAGAATTCTTCATCTCATTATCCATGTTTTGCTCTTTAATTGTTAGAACTTGTTTTAATGTTCCTAGTTCTTAAATCCCCTTTATTTCACTTCTAGTTCATTTTGCAACATATCATTTACATTGCAAACTAAATTAGAGGTGAAGGAATGGGAGCTTGAAAAATAAGAAGCATTAAACCATGTTCTCACTATTAAAGAGAAAAATGCAGATAATGAAATAAAGGATTATTTTCTAGAATTGAATATGTGACTTGTTTTTAAATATAATCTTATCTATCATATTATAATTTTCTAATGTTGTCCAAAAAGTTATATATTCGGAAGGTGTTGGAAAAACAAGCAAACCACATAAGATATAATAACGTCATCTAAAACAAATGTTAACAACAACATTCATCAATAACAAACCTTTAAACAACAAAGAAAATACCTATTCTATAATGGAATCCAAAATGAAAGGAAATGAGGATGAAGCTGAAGTGAGAGCACAAACATATGTTTGCAGCGCTCACACTAGTTTGCTGCACTCACTTTAGCTTCATCCTCATTAATTTTTTAATCCATCTAACCATACCTATAAGTACAAACAAGCATAAACATAAACAGTAAAAGGAATAAGTCAGAGTAATAAATCTTAGGGTTTGAAACAAAAACAGTAGATAAGATTTAAAATTATATGTTAGGGTTTGAAACATAAACAATAAGTAGAAATATAAACATAAACAAAATTGGATCATAAGTTGAATGAACGAACCTGAAGGTAGCCATTGGTTTGAAGAAGACGACATAGTTGTATTAGTTTCATGTCTACGAATTTGAATGTTGTAGGTGAGATTACATTGAAGTTATTGTTATGTTTTCAGAGAGAAGAGTGAAATAAGTTAGGGTTTTCTTTTGAGAGAAATAGCTACTCTGTACTAAGCGAGAGATTATTTCGCTTTTACATAAATAAATATCACCTTTCACAACGGTTGATAGTTCCAACCGTGGTGAAAGGATTAAACATTACACCATGGTTGACTTAAAGAACCAGTGGGATATACAAGGACAATTCCACTTTGTGACGATAAAATGGGAAATTGAAGGAGCTGAGATTCAAACCATGTAACTCCTGGTACATTTCACTACAAGTTTTAACAATGACCCTAGTGAAATATCTTTTAGTAAATACATAAAAAAAGCGCCCAAAAATATGATGTTACCACAGTTAACGAGGAGGTCATGGTAATATTGTTTTACAAAATGTATTTTCTATAGTAGTGGTTGTTTCATCCTGGATACGGTGTGGTTGAGTGACTACTTTGCATAATTTTGGGAAATGCCACGAAACATTTTAAAGAGAGCGAACCATTCCACGACTCGCCCGGGTAACTTCTTTAGTGGAAAATTTTTAAAACTGTAAAACAACAATTTTAAGAAGTTTCAAATTGCCATGGATACCGAAGAAATTACTAGTACTTCTGCGGATATTGTCTTTGACAAACCGTTCATGTTTGAGGGAAGTCACTTTAAACGTTGGCAACAAAAGGTGAAGTTCTTCATAATATTGAAAAAGGTTGCCAATGTTATGACCAAGGACATTTTGTTGCTCCTTCTGGATCAATCGAACAAGCTAACAATAAGAAATTTGGGGATTCAAAAGGAACACTTAATAGTGTTAAAGTTGAATCTATTGCGCAGATTAAAGCCAATGATTTACATCTTAGGAAAGAAATCACCTTACGAAAAGAAAATGATAATATCTACAAAATCATATTTTAAATAGACTCACAGATGATCTATATGATTATTATAGTAGATGGGATACTGCAAAACACGTGGAAGCTGTAGCAAAGAAGTATGTTGTTAGCCACTACCTCAAGTATCAAACGAAAAGATGAAAGGTCTATGGAGGCTCAATGTTATGAACTTCAAAATATTTCTTATAAGGTCATCAAAAAATTTATGTGCTTAGTTGAACAATTTTAAACTGCTTTTATTATTGACAAAATTTCCCACAGTTTAAAAGTTTTTAAAGTTTTGCTTCACAACAAATTTTTTTTTATTGAGAGTCTGGTTCTCCGCTTTTGAATTGAAGAAGAATCTTAGAGACATGATCAAATAGAAAAGTTCTTGGTTGTTTCAAGCAACAAAAAGAAATTCGGTGTAGTTCTGAAGCCATTTGGCAAATAATTAAATAATCAAAACCACAATGTTATGAACTGAAATAAGAATGACAACCCTTCAAGGGTTCCAATTACTCCAATTGATATGCAACAACCACAATCACAAAAATGACATTGGTGTTTTCTCTCTATTGCTTCAATTGTAGAAAACCAGGTCATATGACTAAGAAATGTAAGATCAAGTTTAAACCTTGTGTTGCCCCTAATGCATATGTTAACCTGATTGATGAGCAATTTATTTCTTTGATCACTAAAATCAACATGATTAGTGAATCTGATGGTTGATGGATAGACATTAGCCCTTGTTGTCATGTCTGTTATGATCATGTAATGTTTAAAACAAACACGAATAAGAAAGTGTTGTTGGGAGTTTCCCACACCACTAATGTTGTCGATATTGGAGAAGTGGAATGGTGCCCATCTCTAAAAAGACTTTAATGTTAAAAGGTGTCATGTATACTCCTGAGATTATAAAGAATATTTTTTATGGTTTTCTTCTAAATAAGGCAAGATTTAGTGTAACGCCCGTTTTTAGTTTGCGTGTTTTATTTAATTATGTCGTGTTATGATATGTGTTTTGTTTTACTAATTATGTGTTAATTGAGTGCTTATGCGATATTGGCATTATTTATGGGGTTTTATCGTAAATAATATAAGTTAATAAATTAGGAGAGTTATTGGGCTTAAGGTAGAATTAGTAAGTGTAGGGTGTGATTTAAGGCCCATTAGTAATGAGAAAGATAGTAAGTTAAACAAAATAAGGGTTTTAGGAGTTTTAGACTTAGAAGCTCATTTTGACAAAGTTGTGAAAGAAGAGAAGAGAAGAGAAGAGAAGAGTGAAGAGAAAGAGGGGAATCTCGATATTGAAGCTAGAGTTGTCTTCAATCCAAACCTAAAGTAAGGGTGGGATTCTTTCATGCTAAAGGGATGTATGATGATGTTTTGGGTGGGATTTGATTTTATGTTGTATCGATGGAAGTTGTGTGTAGAAATGTTAGGGTTTATGAACAAAATGCATGAATCTATGATTTGGAATGTGTTTATTTGATATGTAGTGATGAATAATAATAGATTTCGTGCTTATGTTTGGTTAATTGATGTTTGGAATGAGATATGGGTGAAGGGAGGGGGATTATGCAAGTCTGATACTGTTACTGAAATTCTGCAAAATTGCGCCTCCGCTAAGTGGAGCTAGTCCGCTAAGCGGACCTTGTTTTGCTCTTCACTTCTGTCGCGAGTCGTTAGTACTCCGCTAAGCATACCTTTTGTGTATTTCACTTCTGGACCCCTTCGCTAAGCGGACCCTGTTTTATAAGAATGGTTCCAACTTTGAAATCATGTAACTTTTGAATCGTAACTCCTTTTCCAGTGCCGTTTGGACCTATGTGAAGCCCTAATTGATGTTTTTCCATTGAATATGCTTAGCATAACTTTGAAGACTCTTGGAATCTTTCTTGAATTGGATTTTGTTGACATTGGAATTTGGAATTGACTATGTCGTTTAAGTTGATCATGTCATTGATAAGTGTCAAAATATCGATATTTTGAGTATATATTTGTGGCACTTATCGATTCTATTCTTATGATTTTTGTAATAAAATCCTAACTTTTGTGTAAATATGTGCATACTTGTGTTTTTTATTCATTTTTATACCAATTAATAGTTTTCCATTCATTTTACAGGTATTCATGCATCTTTGGAGCATTGAGTAATAAAGACCAAAGGCTAAGCTTCAAGAATGCAAATTCTACCAATTCATCAAAGAATAAGGCTCAAAATAAGGATGACCAAAATCATCATTTTGGTTTCCACTCATTCATTATTGGATAGAGCATTGAATAAGCTTTCCAACGCTTTGAACCGGGCGCAATTCGGAGTTACGGTTCTCAACTTATGGAGAAAACAAGATTTCACTTTTGCTGTCAGTCCGCTGAGCGGAGGGGGTCCGCTGAGCGGAACTCCAGCGGAGCAAATCAGAGTCTGGATGCAATTATGAGTCCGCTGAGCGGAGGGGGTCCGCTAAGCGGACCTGCTAAGACAGCAGCTCGTTAAAAGGGGCAAAAATCACATTTTTAGGTTATGGGTTGAGTATTTTTGAGTCCCAACTCCATCATTTTCATTCTTAGATCAAAATTAGCTTAGAAAACAACTTCGGAGGTTGCATAAGGATGACCGGGGGTGGATTGAGCGTCGAACGGAGCTGACAAAGAAAAGAGAAGTGAATAATTGTGCTAATAAGTATTGTGATTGGTTTGAGAAACTTGTGGTTAAGGAGTAAGTTTAATCGAGATTTCATTGCTTGGAACTTTGTGGATTGATCACTCCCTTAGGTTTAGGAAAGTTTTTGTTTCGATTAGCCTTAGGACATATCCCTTGTTTGTTAACCAAGCCACATTACAACCTTAAAAAGTCCTTGTGATTCTTGCTTTTGTATCTTCAATGTGATTTTTGGATGAATGCATAATTTAATCTTTTGTTTGCAAGATTGTTGGATGAGTGTTAAAAGTCCTTCACCTTTGTGTGTTATTCATCCATTGATGAATTTTTGCTAGGTGTGATTCATGAAGTGAGCATGTATTGTGTTAGAATGTTTTGTATGCTTTTTGTACTTAAGATGCGTATCGTTTACATGTTGTCGTTGTAGGATAGTGGTAAGTATTTACTTTGTTTATACGTTTTTGTATTGAGCCATACATTTGTTTTTGGTTTTTAAAACTTGTTGATTCACAATTCTTTGGTTTATTACTTTTGATTCTTTGATTTATTTGACATTGTTTGAGGACAAACAAAGTTTCAAGTTGGGGAGAGTTTGATAAGTGCCAAAATGTCGATATTTTGAGTATATATTTGTGGCACTTATCGATTCTATTCTTATGATTTTTGTAATAAAATCCTAACTTTTGTGTAAATATGTGCATACTTGTGTTTTTGATTCATTTTTATACCAATTAATAGTTTTCCATTCATTTTATAGGTATTCATGCATCTTTGGAGCATTGAGTAATAAAGACCAAAGGCTAAGCTTCAAGAATGCAAATTCTACCAATTCATCAAAGAATAAGGCTCAAAATAAGGATGACCAAAATCATCATTTTGGTTTCCATTCATTCATTATTGGATAGAGCGTTGAATAAGCTTTCCAACGCTTCGAACCGGGCGCAATTCGGAGTTACGGTTCTCAACTTATGGTGAAAACAAGATTTCACTTTTGCTGTCAGTCCGCTGAGCGGAGCTCCAGCGGAGCAAATCAGAGTCTGGATGCAATTATGAGTCCGCTGAGCGGAGGGGGTCCGCTAAGCGGACCTGCTAAGACAGCAGCTCGTTAAAAGGGGCAAAAATCACATTTTTAGGTTATGGGTTGAGTATTTTTGAGTCCCATCTCCATCATTTTCATTCTTAGATCAAAATTAGCTTAGAAAACAACTTCGGAGGTTGCATAAGGATGATCGGGAGTGGATTGAGCGTCGAACGGAGCTGACAAACCGGGAGATTTTCGGTTCATTTCTCTTCTTCTTTGTGTATTTCTCTTTGGTTGGGTTTTGTTTGTATATTTACTTGAATCTTATGTATATTTACCGATTATAATGTTATATTTAACTTGCTTTACAAATCTGTGTTGATGTTATCCTGGATTTTTGCTCTATGCTGGGGATTTGGGGTGCTTTAGAGATAAACTTCTTGAATCCTTATCTAGGATGATTATCTGTTAGTTTCTGAACTCTAGAGATAGATTTAGAGCTAGCATTCACTATGGGTATCTGTACGTAATGCTTTCGTGTTTGAGCGGCGCGCGAGAGATTGCCGACGCGAGAACACGGATGTTCTCGTGACTTTGCGTTAGAGATAACCTTAGTTTTGAGATGATCTCGTTTGTGCTCCAGAGATGGACGCTTATGTGAGAAGAGTGAATATATTTACATTCCTGATAAGTTATTTCTCTTCTAAGAATGTGTTTATTCTTTTCTTGTCTATATCTTTGTTTACTTTTTGCTTATTCAAACCCAAGCTCGAAACCGTAGAAACTGTTGAATGGCATCTCTCCATCTCTAAGGACGATAATTTCCGGATCAATATTTCCAAATCTCTTTTGTTGCTTGCCCTATACTGCATTCAACAAAATGGCGCCGTTGCAGGGGATGGTTGATGAATTGCATCGCAATAGCTTTCATGGTTTTGAGCTTTGTATATATCGTATATATTGTATAGTTTCACTTGTATATTTTCACTTGTATATGTTTACTTGTTTACATTCACAAATTTTTCTCTTTTTATATGATAATAGTATTTTGTGTTTCATACTTATATATATGTGTTTGTTTGTGTACATAATTGTATATTTGCGTTTTCTTATGTTTGTATAGTTGTTGTATATATTTGTACCCGTAACGTTTGTTGAGTGGTTGGTTAGGACACTTTCTTTAGGCTTGTGCGGTGAGACGTCACGATGGCATGACGAGAGGAGGCTACTTTCCAAACACCGAAACAATAAAGGCGTCGAGCTAACGACGTAAAACAAGCGCTTGTTGGGAGGCACCCCAACGATTGTAAATATTGTTTATATTTCTATTTATGAGGTATTTAGGTGAAGTGGCGAGTGATTGGAACAGCTGGTGCAATTCTGATTTTTCTGAGTTCTGATGTGCCCGCTAAGCGAGCATAGCAGAATTTTGTTTTTCTGCTCTGTACCAGCGGGGTTCCTATTCCACTTGGTTCCCTTCTTTTTCCCACTTTCACCAAGGCTAATTACTAGTAGATAATATTTTTTTTTCTAATTCTTTTATTGGTTGTTTGGATTCAAATTTTGTTCGGTGATTCAAAGATTTTTGAGGTGATTTTCCAAAGCTTGAGTGTTTCAACTTGCGGATGTATGGTAGGATATTGTTTTTGAAGTTGTATCATTCAAGGTACTCATTTATTACTTTCTATAGCATAACATGTTTAGGAAACTTTTCATTTGTACAATTACCATACCATTCATTCTTTTGCATTACTTGCTTGTTGATTGAATCACTTTAGTTCCCAAACCATAAATGTGAGGAAGCTTTCCATTGTTTACATATGCTGGAGGCCACAATCTTTGTTTTAACTGGATTTTATTATGCTTAATCTTTTGTTTATGTTGATTTTATGAAAGCATAAAAAAGGATCAAGGCATTTTGTTTCATTTTGAACACAACCACCATAACCAAATAGTCAATTCACCTTGTGAGTGTGTGATCATTTGTTAACCCTTTTGAGCCTTTTTGTCAATGTCCATGATGTTTTTGCTAAATGCTTATCTTTGAGTGTTTAGTTCTCATTTTTGCATGGATGATTGATTCTTTGTTTTCTTGAACCCTCAACCATGATTTTTGGTATGAATTCTTACCTTGCCTTAGAAAGTAGGGAGTATTCATATGATGGTGTGGTTGAATTCAAGTTAGGGAGAAAATGATTATGTACTTATTTGGTTGTTTCTATGAGGTTGGAAAGAAAAAAGAAAAGAAAAAAAATGTGAAAAAGAAAGAAAAGAAGAGAAAAAAAAAAGAGAATAAGTTTTGAAAAAGAAAAAGAAAAGAGAAGTGAATAATTGTGCTAATAAGTATTGTGATTGGTTTGAGAAACTTGTGGTTAAGGAGTAAGTTTAATCGAGATTTCATTGCTTGGAACTTTGTGGATTGATCACTCCCTTAGGTTTAGGAAAGTTTTTGTTTCGATTAGCCTTAGGACATATCCCTTGTTTGTTAACCAAGCCACATTACAACCTTAAAAAGTCCTTGTGATTCTTGCTTTTGTATCTTCAATGTGATTTTTGGATGAATGCATAATTTAATCTTTTGTTTGCAAGATTGTTGGATGAGTGTTAAAAGTCCTTCACCTTTGTGTGTTATTCATCCATTGATGAATTTTTGCTAGGTGTGATTCATGAAGTGAGCATGTATTGTGTTAGAATGTTTTGTATGCTTTTTGTACTTAAGATGCGTATCGTTTACATGTTGTCGTTGTAGGATAGTGGTAAGTATTTACTTTGTTTATACGTTTTTGTATTGAGCCATACATTTGTTTTTGGTTTTTAAAACTTGTTGATTCACAATTCTTTGGTTTATTACTTTTGATTCTTTGATTTATTTGACATTGTTTGAGGACAAACAAAGTTTCAAGTTGGGGAGAGTTTGATAAGTGCCAAAATGTCGATATTTTGAGTATATATTTGTGGCACTTATCGATTCTATTCTTATGATTTTTGTAATAAAATCCTAACTTTTGTGTAAATATGTGCATACTTGTGTTTTTGATTCATTTTTATACCAATTAATAGTTTTCCATTCATTTTATAGGTATTCATGCATCTTTGGAGCATTGAGTAATAAAGACCAAAGGCTAAGCTTCAAGAATGCAAATTCTACCAATTCATCAAAGAATAAGGCTCAAAATAAGGATGACCAAAATCATCATTTTGGTTTCCATTCATTCATTATTGGATAGAGCGTTGAATAAGCTTTCCAACGCTTCGAACCGGGCGCAATTCGGAGTTACGGTTCTCAACTTATGGTGAAAACAAGATTTCACTTTTGCTGTCAGTCCGCTGAGCGGAGCTCCAGCGGAGCAAATCAGAGTCTGGATGCAATTATGAGTCCGCTGAGCGGAGGGGGTCCGCTAAGCGGACCTGCTAAGACAGCAGCTCGTTAAAAGGGGCAAAAATCACATTTTTAGGTTATGGGTTGAGTATTTTTGAGTCCCATCTCCATCATTTTCATTCTTAGATCAAAATTAGCTTAGAAAACAACTTCGGAGGTTGCATAAGGATGATCGGGAGTGGATTGAGCGTCGAACGGAGCTGACAAACCGGGAGATTTTCGGTTCATTTCTCTTCTTCTTTGTGTATTTCTCTTTGGTTGGGTTTTGTTTGTATATTTACTTGAATCTTATGTATATTTACCGATTATAATGTTATATTTAACTTGCTTTACAAATCTGTGTTGATGTTATCCTGGATTTTTGCTCTATGCTGGGGATTTGGGGTGCTTTAGAGATAAACTTCTTGAATCCTTATCTAGGATGATTATCTGTTAGTTTCTGAACTCTAGAGATAGATTTAGAGCTAGCATTCACTATGGGTATCTGTACGTAATGCTTTCGTGTTTGAGCGGCGCGCGAGAGATTGCCGACGCGAGAACACGGATGTTCTCGTGACTTTGCGTTAGAGATAACCTTAGTTTTGAGATGATCTCGTTTGTGCTCCAGAGATGGACGCTTATGTGAGAAGAGTGAATATATTTACATTCCTGATAAGTTATTTCTCTTCTAAGAATGTGTTTATTCTTTTCTTGTCTATATCTTTGTTTACTTTTTGCTCATTCAAACCCAAGCTCGAAAACCGTAGAAACTGTTGAATGGCATCTCTCCATCTCTGAGGATGATAATTCCCGGATCAATATTTCCAAATCTTTTTTGTTGCTTGCCCTATGCTTGCTTCAACAGTCGTTTACGTGGAATTTGTTGTTCAAGTCGGTTATGTCGTTAAGTGTGATTGTGAATGTGCATCATTGAGTCACATTCATTGCATTGTTTGAGACAGCCCTTGTGGCAAATGTTTGAGACGGCCCTTGTGGTAAATGTTTGAGATGGCCCAATGGCAATTGTTTGAGACGGAAGTTTCACTCCAATGGTACCACATGCATTTGCATTGTTCGAGTTGCATAAGTAAAGTCGTATGACGAGTCATAAATGAATGTTTGTGTGTGCATAACGTGAATGTTATATTGTGTCGATTTGATGGTTGTTTCGTCGATCATATGTGATAATTGATTAGGTATGCCTTATTTGAGATTGATATTATTGTTGTCGGTAAGATGTTGAATGATGTGAATAGTAGTAAGTGATATACGTTGAGAAGTGGTGACCAATGTATGATTATTTCTCCGCTTTGAATATTATCATACACTTCTTTATAATGAATGATATCTCACCCCTTCTGTTTGAATATTACCCTCCGTCAGTAACGTGCAGGTAATGACGCGGAGTAGTCGTGTACCTATAGCTCGAGTCGGTGTGTGTCGATTCTCTGATACGTAGCACTCGGGGAACGTTGGATTACTTGTTTACGTTTTGTTTCTTGTGTTTATCCTTGTTAAACTTTATCCTTATGTTATGCTGAGACTTGTTAGATGTATCGTGTCGTGTTTGGCCATGATATTATGAGTTGTATTGTTGTTGACATATGATTTTCCGCTGCAATGCAAGTACTTGATTGGATGACAATGATTAATGATTTCGATATTGTTCTCCCACATGTGTGTTATGTATCTAAGTAATTGAGCATGATATACGTATGTGATTTTGTTGTCTAAAATGTTACGCTCCGAATCGTTATGTCCTATTTGCTTGAAATTTTGTACTCTGATATTCCTGTTGATTGCGGGGTAGATTTGGGGTGTTACATTTAGTATGTCTATTGGGGTAGATTTGTAAACAATTATGTGAATGAAATTGAAAATTAATTTAGTAAGAAAATTAAAAGGTTTCATAATGATAGGGGAGCCGAATATGATTCTAATTTATTTAATGATTTTTATAAGCAACATGGAATTGTATATGAAACGACTACACCATACTCTCCTGAAATGAATTGTAAAGCCGAAAGAAAGAAACTCTTCCTAAACTTGTTGTTGCAATTATGTAGAATTCTGGTGTTGCACCTCACTGGTGGGGGAAAATTTTGTTGACTGTTTGTTATTTCCTTAATTGAGTTCCCAAGTCAAAAAGTAAGATCTCTCCTTATGAGATGTTAAAGAAAAGACAAGCAAAATTGTCTTATTTAAGAACTTGGGGTTCTCTGGCTTATGTCAGAATAGTAGATCCGAAGCGAGTTAAATTCTCTAGTAAAGCCTATGAATATGCATTCATTGGGTATGCACCAAACAATAAGGCATATAGGTTTTATAACCTAAATGATAAAGTGATCATAGAATCGATTGATGTTGAATTCTCTAAAGACAAATTTTCTTCCAAATCAAGAAATAGTGGGGCACTAAATCGAATCACATACATGTGATAAGAAGCATTGAAAGCAACAACGAAGTAGAAAGAGAACTTCGATAAGTGAAAGATTAAAAGTTACTAAAGACTATGGACCCGGTTATATGGCTTATAATGTAGAAGCATATTGAATAAATCTTCAAGAAGCCTTGTCATCTCAGGATGTTGATTTATGGAAAGAAGTTATTAATGATGAGATAGACTCTCTAGAATCTAACAAGAATTGGCACTTAGTAGACTTTCCTCCTAGTTTGTAAACCAACCAGTTTTAAATGAGTTTTGAAAAAGAAACTGAAACCTGATGGAACATTTGATAAGTACAAGGTTCGCCTTGTAGCCAAAAGTTTTAGGCGAAGAAAAAATATAAATTTCTTCGATACATTTTCACCAATCACTCAAATTACATCCATTAGGGTACTACACCAAATGAATGTTAAAACAGCTTTTTTTTTTAAACGGGGACTTAGAAAAAGAAATCTATATGGACCAACCGGAATGGTTTGTGATTCATGGACAAGAAAAAAAGGTTTGTAATTTAGATAAGTCTTTGTATGGGCTAAAACAAGCTCCAAAGCAAAGACACGAAAAAAGTTTGATAACTTAATGATATCAAATGGGTACAAAGTGAATGAAAGTGACAAATGCGTTAATTACAAATCTGAGAATAGCATTTGCACTATTATATGTCTATATTTAGACGATCTACTCATATTTGGATTAAACCATTCAGGTTGTTAAAGATATGAAATCATTGTTGTGCAAGAACTTTGATATGAAAGACTTTGGAGAAGCGAGCGTGATTCTTGGTATCAAGATCACAAGATCTGAGTAAGGAATTTCCTTGGATCAATCACACTATGTCGAAAAGATCTTAAAGAAATATAATTACTTTAATTGTAAATCTATGAGTACACCATACAATCCTAGCATGAAACTGTTTAAGAACACTGGTGAAAATGTTAGACAAACAAAGTATGCGACCGTAATTGGTAATCTTAGGTATGCCACTAACTGTACTAGACTAACATTGCATATATCATAGGAATGTTGTGCAGATTTATTAGTAGACTGAGTAATTAGCATTGATAAGCTATTGAGCGAGTCATGTGGTACCTTAAAAAGACTATGAATCTCGATTTACATTATCAGAGATTTCCTGATGTACTTGAAGGATAAAATGATGCAGATTGGAATACCTAATCAGAAGATTCTAAAGCGACCAGTGGCTATATATTTAGTATAGCTGGAGGAGTTGTCTCTTGGAAATCAAAAAAATAGACTATCTTGACTCAGTCCACGTTGGAGTCTGAGATGATAGCATTAACGACTGCTAGTGAAGAAGTAAGTTAGTTAAGATGCTTGCAAGATGAGATCCCTTTGTAAGAAAAACACATGCCAACTGTGTTGACCCACTACAATAATACAACGACTATTGCAAAAAAATTGAGAACCGTTACTATAATGAGATTGTACAACATGTTAGAGATTGTATTTTTAAAGGAGTTGTAATTAATGAATCATGTACGCACTAATAAAATTTTAGCAGGTCCTTTAAAGGATTAACGGGAGAAAAAATCTATAGTACAACCAAGAAGATAGGACTAACGCCAATAGAGAAATGAGTTGTTCATGATGGTAGCTCAGAAAACTTCATGCACATATGTCTTAGAATTATCTAGTCGATCATGCGAGTAACCTTTTGAAAGACTAACACTTATTTACTAAATTTTACGACAAACACATATCCAATACATCTCTAATACAATAAAAAATAGTTTAATAATAAAATAATTATAGTAGTCTAGATGCATTTTACATTTTCATTAAATGTTTTAATTAATGAATAAAACATTAATTAATTTTGTATTTTTCTTATATTAAATATATTATGTATTCAAGTGTATAAAGATATTCAATAATAGACTTTATTTTTTTTGTTGATATAAAAGAGATTCCTTATCTTTATTATTCTGTATAGCATATGTAATATAAGTACTAAAGTAAAGAGAGAAAGAGAGAATATTTCTTGATTAAATTGTCTTACAAATACTATTCATAAACTTATGTTCGATAGATATGGGAATAGATTTCTTTCCATGGAGAAAACCAAAAAGACAACACAAATGTGGACAAACACACACAAAACAAAACATGGACTTTAGCTTTCCATTCATCTCCTTCTTCCTACATTTTCTTCTCCTTGTTTCTTTGGTTTGTCATGTTTATTCTTCAGAAACTAGTGGTCAAAATCAAACTTTTCTACCAGAGAAAGAGTTTCACAATTTGAAGAACACCATAAATATTCATCTTGGGAGGATCAACAAACCTCCTGTTAAGACAATTCATGTATGTCAAAATATATCTCAAATCTTTCCTTAAATATTTTGTTTCAAATTCATATGTTTGTATTTATTTTTCTCTAGAGTTTTGATGGTGATATAATAGACTGCGTTCCGACTCATAAACAACCAGCTTTTGATCATCCTTTATTAAAAGGACAAAAACCATTGGTAATGTGTTTTTCTTTTTCTTTAAGAAAATTTAATCATATCTTTCAAATTTGTCTGTATTTATACTTTATAATTCACAGGTTCCTCCCGGTCGACCGAGAGATTATAATCAGCTCAATAATATAAACGACAATTTTCAATTATGGAGTTTATCGGGTGAGTCGTGTCCGGAAGGAACAATTCCTATAAGAAGAATAAAAGAACAAGACATGTTAAGAGGTTGCTCTATTAGCACATTTGGAAGAAAACTAAAACGTGTTGGAAGGGACACCTCTGGCGATGGACATGAGGTATATTATGCCATTACTGAAAACAAAGGAAACATGGAATTTTGGTCTCATAATTTTTTTTATTTTTTTATTTTTTGTGTTTTCTCTTACATATGGTATAGTTAACTTTATTTATATATACATTTATTAAAGTATGTGCTCCAATGTTCTTTCTTTGTTATTGTTGCATAGCATGCAGTTGGGTATGTGAGTGGAAATGAGTATTATGGAGCAAAGGCTAGCATAAACGTGTGGGACCCACAAGTGGAAAGTCAATATGAATTTAGTTTGTCTCAAATATGGGTCATAGCTGGTTCATTTGGAGAAGATCTCAACACCATTGAAGCTGGTTGGCAGGTTTGTTAATTAATTACTCTCACTAATTACTTTATAAATAACAAAAATTAAATGATAGGTTATATTAAAGTCAAATTATTTTTATTATGTACACCTTTTCTATCTCAAACTAGGTGTCATTTTTGAGTTTTTTAAAAAATATTTTTTATGTACCTTTTCCATCTTTAATTAAAAGTCCTTTTTAACTGTTTTTATATTTTAAATAATTTTTAATTGTTTTAATTTTAATTATAAACAAGTTTTACTTACAAATTTTTTTATTAATTATAATAATAGGGTTGTTAGTTATAGTGTAGTTAATTCCTTTAAAATATATAGATTAATGTTTCAAAAAATATGACATTGGTAATTTAAAAAGATAAATAATTTAAAACAAATAAAAGAGAAATTAAGACGAGCAACATAAAGTATTTTTTCCATCCTTAAATAGAAGTACACATTTATTAACATTTTCTAATAAATCTCTAATTGATATATTAACTATTATTTGTGTTTTCTTTACTATAAGTTGTTTAACCATTTTTACAAGTTTTCTAATATCAATTTTTTTGTTAAACTATCCTTCGTTAATAGCATGAAAAAGATAAATTTAAAAAAATAAAAAATAAATTTTTTTAAAGATATAAAGAAAAAAAAATTCATATATTATCATAATAAAAAAAAAAAATACAAGCAAACAGACAACAAACTATAAGATGTTTATCCTATTTGAATAGTTCTCTTTAAAATTATATTTATTATACTAGAAGAAAAATATAACATTGTTATGCACAAGCTTTTACATTCTTTATAAAAAAAATCTATTGTTTTTGGTGTTAAAATTTTTTATTAATAATTTATTGATATTATAAAACAATTTGTAAATTAATCATAAAAATTCCAAAACGATCTAACAATCCAATAAAAAATGGAGGGAGTATTTATCATTGAAAATGAAAATTTAAAGCATTCAATTAGCTTTAGTATTCAAAAGGCAGTTAGTATGTCACAACCTACCCTATCATTTACATCAATATTGTACTCAATTTTGTATTTAAGCCAATGAAGCTAAGTTCAAGTAGTAATTTTTATACAGGTTAGTCCAGAGCTTTATGGGGACAGCTACCCTAGATTCTTTACTTATTGGACGGTAAGTTAATTAATTCAAGAAAAGTATGTGGAAAAGTACTTACTACTAGTATATGATATATGTAGTTTATGTTTGCTTCAAGTTTAAGATATCCATTTATAAATTTTTTTTAGTGAAAATAAATAATGATAGAAGTAATAATTGCAGAGTGATTCATATCAAGGAACTGGGTGCTACAATTTACTTTGCTCTGGATTTGTTCAAACTAGTAATAAAATTGCAATTGGAGCTGCAATTTCTCCAACTTCTTCATATAATGGAGGCCAGTTTGATATTAGCTTAATGATTTGGAAGGTAATTTTTTGCAAATAGATTTTAAAACATTATGGATAATTTGGTAGATATCTCTTATGTTCTTATTATTTTTCTTAATTACGTTTTTCTTCAATAATAATGCGTGAATAATCAATACAACTTCAAAATTATAGGAATAACTCAATTTAGTTATTTATGCTAAAGAAAATTAAAAAGTTGCTTGGAATTAATTTCTTTTAGACTTAAACATTGTTTTGGCCAATCTATTTTTATTCACTAAAAATGACTTTTTTATTTTTTTAATATTTGTTATGTTCGCGTTTATCTCAAATTTCTATTTTAAAAAATAACGATGTAATATATGATATGATGATATAAATTTTTTTTTGATTGAATATTACAAAAATTTTTAATTTTTAAAATTTTTATATATAAATTTTTGAGATTCATATATTTAAAATTGATATACAGTTATTCCTTATATATTATGTTATTTCACCAATTTTAAATCTACAAAAATAAATAAGGGGTAAGAGAAATTTAAAATGAAAAAAAATACCAATTTATTCAAGAGGTGAAAATAGAGACTAAATTTTATGTGTCAATAATTTTAGTTCAAGATATTGTTTTGGAGTGACTAATGTGATCAATTTTTTCACAATTTTAAACATCAATATAATTTACTTTTAACATCAATAATCAAATTGACTGCATTAGTCAAAGCCTTAGAGAAAAATCTAAAGTCTAAACTTTTAAAAAATGTCAATGGTGGGGGCTTGGAGCACTCTATTATTTTGAAAGTCTTTTTATATACTACTTTTGAACTTTGTTATTATATAGAATTATAGAATAAGCAATGGGAAGGTTATAATAACATGTTCAAAACATAATAATTATTTTGATAAAAGTAAAATAAATGACACAAAAGGGAAGAAGAAAAAAACATAATCAACAAAATATTCTAGTATTGTTCCAATGTTGTATTTAGGTACTACTTAATTCACTTTATTCACTTTACTACTTTTGTACATTATTACACGCATGCACTTTGTGGATTTTTTTGAATGTACTGTAAATCTCATGCTTTATCTTTTTATGATTCTTTTTCTCTTATTTCATTTTATCTTTTCTCACTTTTTTTTATTCCTTCATTTTGTATGATTTAACAAAATTTCAATATTTTGCATTCTTAACTCAACTCCATGGCACCTTTGTTTTCCTCTTTTTGGCCCATTTTTATTCTCATGCCGGCTAACATGTTCCTCTTAATGATTATGTCTATCTTTGAGTAATTTAACTTTGTCACAAAACAAATTAAATTGTGCCATTGAGATTTACACAAGTAGCATTGACACCTCAGAATGAATAATCCATGCTCGATATTTGATAGGTTAAATTTCATCGATTAATATATGATTTGAACATGTATCCTTATAAATATAGGTAATCATCATTCAAATTGAATTTAAATGGTTGAGTTAAATCTAACTATATATCTTAACATGACATCAAGAAATTGATTTAAGATAGGATATCACGTTTCAGCTATCAGCTCACCTCTGTATAGTTTTACGTTTCAGATGTTCAATTCTAAATGTGAGTGGTTACAAGCTGATTTTATATAATTTAGCTAATGCAACCACATTTTTTAACGTAATAAATATTCGACTTTCCTGTGATAGTTATTATTTAATATTTTTATTTTTTAAAATTATTATAAACATTTATATATTAGTATGTTAAATTATTTTGTTTATTTTTTATGTGTAGGATCCAAAGCATGGGAATTGGTGGCTTGAATATGGAAATGGAGAATTAATTGGGTATTGGCCATCCTCTTTGTTCACACACTTAAAGGACCATGCAACTATGGTTCAATTTGGTGGAGAAATAGTGAATTCAATGTCAACAGGCTCTCACACTTCCACTCAAATGGGTAGTGGACATTTTGCAGAGGAGGGTTTTGCAAAAGCTGCATATGTTAGAAATATGCAAGTTGTAGATTCTGATAATAGCTTGATTCCTTTGCCAAATCTCAAGGTTGTAGCTGATCACCCAAATTGTTATAATATTCAACAAGGGACTAATAATGGGTGGGGAAATTACTTTTACTTTGGTGGACCTGGAAGGAATGTGAAATGTCCTTAAGAAATTTATGAATAATATAGAATTAGAATTATAAAGGTGAACAATTTTAAAAAATTCTTTAGCATTTCTTTTTTTTTTTTTAAAAATACTCTTTAGGGTGATTTACTCTTATATTCAAATTAAAGTTCTCATGTGTTCATGTTTTTTAACTCAAAGGTCATCCATCGATGGTACTTGATAGCATTACCACATGGACTCTTTGTAAATGTCTTAAGAAATAAAAAATATATATTTAACCTCTATTATTGCTTTATCTATTGGAATTTTTTTTCTCTACCGCCCTCTTTTCTTGGCCACCACTTGTGAAAAACCCAAAATACCCTCACTTCGGAAATGCATTTTCGAAACGCTTTTTTTTTTTTAAAATTTGTCTTATTTCGGAAATGCACTTCCGAAAACACGAAAAAAAGGTGTTTTCGGAGATGCATTTCCGAAAACACCCCTTTTTTGAGTTTTCGGAGATGCATTTCCGAAAACACCTTTTTTTTGGGAGGGGGTGTCTTCGGAGATGCATATCCGAAATATTCCAAGACCAAATTGATCTTGGAATGTTTCGGATATACACTTCCGAAAGAATTCAATAATTATTAAAAAATTAAAATCAAGGTGAATCAATACAATTAATAGGTATAAGATCAAGGTGAATCAATAAAATGAAGGTGAATCAATAAAATCAATGTGAATCAAAATTTCCTAAACAATTTTAAAGTTCAAAATTATTTTTAACTTATATAAATCAAAAACATTTTAATTCCATAAGTAAATTATTTTTAACTTATATAAATCAAAAACATTTTAATTCCATAAGTAATTTTTTTAAACTAAATAAAAAATTATAACTCATTTTTAATTATGAATCAGAATAGAAATATATAAATATATAATAATAATTATTAATTTTGTAAGTGAAATATATAAATATATAATATATAAATATATAATAATTAGTATATAAATATATAAATATATAATAATTATTATAAATTAAAACACTCACTTTTTTAATTTTTATAATTATTATATAAATATATAAATATATTTATAATTAATATATAATAATTATTATATAAATATATAAATATACAATAATTTTTATAAATATATAATAATTATTATATAAATATATAAATTAAAACACTCATTTTTTTAATTTTTTTTGTAAATACATAATAATTATTATAAATATATAAATATATAAATAAAAATTATAACTCATTTTGTAAGTGAAATTATTTTAGTTTTTTTAATTAAAATTATTTTAAATTTTAAAATATGAATCAGAATAGAAATATATAATAATTATTATTCATAACTCATAAATTATATCAAAATATATAATTATTATTATTCATTACTCATAAATTATATCAAATTTATGATATATGAATTAATTAATATCCTAAAATTAATTTTTGGGATTTTTAGATTTTTTTTTGTTTTTTCGGAGATGCATCTCCGAATTAATCAAAATCTCAATTTTTGGAATTTTTTCGGAAATGCACTTCCGAAGTCTGGAAAAATTTAGAAAAAAAATATTTCGGAAATGCATTTCCGAAGCAGGGGTAAAGTGAGGTTTTCACTGGGGGGTGACCCCTATAGGGAGGTGGGTAAAGAAAAAATCTTATCTCTTTATAGATTTTTTTTAAAGACAAATAATATATATATATATATATATATGAGGAGGGATCAAATTACACCCGAAGAGTTACACCACGAGTTACACTCGTTCAATAACTACATTTTGAATTAATATTTTTTAAATTCAACCGTTGGATTGAAACATAGTATCATATAGATCATACCTATAAAGTTTGAGCTTAATCTATAATGATTTACTATACGATCAAGATATCCAAAGATTAACGTCAAAATGAGCTTTCATATAACGTTAATTTTGATGTAATTCAATGACATAGTAAATCATTATAGATTAAGCTCAAACTTTATAGGTATGATCTATATGATATTATGTTTCAATCCAACGGTTGAATTTAAAAAATATTAATTCAAAATGTAGTTATTGAATGAGTGTAACTCGTGGTGTAACTCTTCGGGTGTAATTTGATCCCTCCTATATATATATATATATATATATATATATATATATATATATATATATATATATATATATATATATATATATATATATATATATATATATATTATAAAATAAAAGAAAATGAATTAGTCTCAAATACATAGATAAAGTTAATAGGTAAAAGATATATTAATTAAAAAGGGAAAAGTTAAACAACCAAACTAAACATACAAGAGGAGACAACTCTAGCAAAACACTATATGCAATAACTATATGTAAAATATGGGTCTACCTCCATTGAGGATGCGGGACTACGACCCACCTTGTTTTTAGAAGGCGCCAGCATTAACATAATTTTTTGCATTGTTAGGCTTAATAGGGGCAATGCCCGCGGGATGCGCTTCCCGTTCTCATATATTGCTTTGTAGGATGGACCGATGTTTTAGGCTCACACCATAATCTATGGTCGCCCCGCCCTGTCTCGTTTTGTGCTTACTTTTTTAGGGCGGGCCAAAATGGAGTGGACATGCCCATTTACATCCCTAGCAGCAACATCCAACCAATCACCCAACACTACTACAAAAAAGGCTTTTACCTCGGTTGATAAAGTGGTTTTTACCTCGGTTGGGTGAGCGTGGTAACATAGAGTGTAATGGAAAGTGTGCTACTTTTCCCCTCAGGCCATTGGCCATGGTGAAAAACTTGATAGTGCGCCACTTTTCCCCTCGATTGGGAGGTTCATCGAGGGGGAAAAGCTTCACTTTTCACATCGAGTGAAATGTGAACCAAGGAGAAATCCTTCACTTTTCCCTCGATTGTGATGGTTAATCGAAGGGATATATGTTATGAAATCACTTTTCACATCGGTTGTGTACATAACGGATGTGAAATTCCTTATATTTTAAAAATATAATTTTTTTTACTCAATAATATTCACCCATCTTACTCAACATATTTAAATTTTAAAATCATATTCATACAGAAGAAAATTTGCTTTTGTTTTGAAAATACAACATGAAGATTAAATTAAGCAACTAGAAAAATAAACTCAAAAACTTATATACAAAATCAAGAGAAGTGTATTGATGCTTTTAAGGGAGAAGCATTCATGCCTGCAACGCTTACACGAGTACAAAAGATCGAGATAATGGATAAGGCTAGGAGTGCCATTATCTTGTTCCTCAGGGATAAAGTTCTAAGAGAAGTCGTCAGGGAGCCAACTGCGGTTGCTTTTGTTGGTTAATCATTTATTTTATTTTTGATGTAAAATGACAAAGTGTGTGCCACTTTAGGTTTGAATTTGGTGGAATTAATGAATATTTATGGTATAATGTTTTAGATTGAGAAATTGGCAAAATGTACAATATTTTTGTTTCTGAGTTCTGTAATACAGGTGCAAATGATAATACTAAAATAACATAACCCCTCGGTTTTTCAAAAAACCGAGGTAATAATATTGAAATATTACCTCGATTCTACAAAACCTCAAGTGTTAATATTGGGCGCGCTATCCAGCTATGAAAATAATAAATATGCATATGTTAGGGATCAAACCCACGTGCAGATAATTTTTCCCCTCGGTGTTTAAATAACCGATGTGTTAAGTAGTAATTTTTCATGACGTCCTTTGTTACCTCGCTTCCGTAGTCGAGGTCAAATGCATTTCGCGTCCAAAGTTAGATGTGTTTTTTTTAAGTAATGTAAGCTATATATAATAAGAGTAAACTATTTCACCTCGGTTCAGAAATATAATCGAGGTGAAAAATAGCTTAGTTTTAGATTAAGAATAAAATATGAAGGAAGACACAACTTTTAGTTATAAAATGTATTATTTATAGTAGTGTCTAGTCTTGTCCCCAATAGATCTTGAGAGTTTGAGTATAAACTTTGCGTTTTTGAAGGTTATGCCCACAAACCTTTCATACAATCTGATCTTGAGATTTTTACATGCTTATCCCCAACAAAAAATAGCTTTTACCACAGACTAAGCTAACAAATCTTCTTAGAGATTTTTCAAGCTGATCTCAATAACCAAAAACAAAACTTTTTTCAATAAATCTCGATAAACCAAGACATAAATTTATGACAAGTTTATCTCACAAACCAAGCTCAATCTTTTCAAGAGTATCGCATTCTCAAGAATTAAACAAATATCATAACCACTTATAAAGTCTTCCTCATGATAAAAGTTTCACTCAAAAGCACTATGACAACTTTAAGTGAAAGCAAAATGTTTCTAGAGAGAAAAGGAGAGAAAATAGGGAGATAAATCCCAAAGAAAATGTAAAACTTTGGAAAGTTGCGTGAAATGAACAGGAGGCGAGCCTCCTTTATATAGTAGTTGGAAAATCAAAAAAGAAAATAATCTATGGAAAGAATTTATGTGCCCATCGATTGGCATAATGCTCCAATCGATTGGTTTTTTCATTTTTAATCGATTACCTTGCCCAACATGGAAATATTTGATATAGAGCCATTATAAGTCATAAGGTGGTGTCCTAATAATATGGTTAAGCATTTAGACTCTCTCTATTCGATTGGTTGGCTCATACAATTTTTTCCAATCGATTGGCTTAAGTATCCAATCAACTGGTTAGTTAAAATAAGCTTTGGAGAGAGATTAGAAAACTTCTTAATATGTTGGTTAGTTTAAAAAATTCCAATCGATTAGCTTACGTATCCAATCAATTGGTTAGTCAAAAATATATTTTATGTGTGTATGTGTGTGTGTATGAGAAAAAGGGAGAGAAAGGGAGAGAGAGAGAGAGAGAGAGAGAGAGAGAGAGTTACCTTAGTGCTTATAAGGTACTTCTCTACATTTACAAAACTCAGGGCACTCCAACAGACACAATTTGGCGAACTCTCACACTTCCTCTCTTTTATTACTTTGAGGTTTCAAAGACTTTTTCTAGATACATCGATCATATAAGCACTTTAATATCGAGCCTCTTTCTATTGATAAGGAATGAGGAATTTCTCTGATTAGGTCACCTTCATCAAAGAGTTGAAAGCTAGTGCCACAGGCTTTAAGGAATTTCTCTGATTAGGTCATTGTCTTCAAAGAATTGAAATCTAGTGCCACAGACTTTAATCATGTTTTCTCAGAGTGAGGTAATCTCTTAGAGATTCAAAAGAGCCTCGATGAATGTTGAACATGGAAGTGATAGATATCTTCCTCTGCCTGCTCACCGCATATTTATGGACCAATTTCTTTACTAGGTCCTAGTAATTAGTGATCAAAAACCATGGTAGACTCATGTACAACCTTAATGATTTTTCTCTAAAGTTTCTAGAGAGATGGAGGCGACATGTTCTTAGAGGTCATAGTGTTCATCAAACTTAGACAGTGATAGCGGCTTGAAGATCTCTAGTACTAATTCCCCTATATTTCATCAGAGAGAGGTTAGGGATCCAGAATTTCAGTCTCCTTAAGAGGAGTAGCCTCTTGTTGGCGCCGTTGGATGTGAAATAAATTGTCTTCCAAGGTATGGTTATGGAGAAGTAATTCATCCATGGCGGCATGCATTTCTGCCACGGCATCCTCAATGTCGGTACTATTTTTGGCTAGAGTTTATACTTCTAATTCACCATACTAGATATATGGGTGGAAGATCTTAATAAAAATTTGACAGTCTAGGACCTGTGACTTCTTTAAGCATTTATCCCTTGAGATATATATTCCCTCGGGGTTTGTGTGGAGCCGTTTCTACATATTTCTTCATGTGGCCTTCTTGCATGAGACGTTCTATCTCCTTCTTGAGTTGGAAGAAGTCTTTCGTGTGGTTCTCTTTGAACTTGTGAAACTCACACCACCCACTAGGTTTAAGCCCCATGATGTTTGTCTTGGGGGCCGGGGAAATAAGAATTTCATATATATGGAGGAGCTCACGCAGTTTCAGCTCACGGAAAGTGTACAAAGGTGTGAAGCTCTCTGCAGGACTCCCACTCAGTTTGAAGGTCACCTTCTCTAACATACTATTATAAGTGATTTATGTGTGATTACTGCAAGTTATTATAGCTTCCAATTGTTCGGTTCTTAAAATCTCTGGCCTTCTTTTGGGCATTGCTCTCCTCTCCCTTTATATAGCGTTCGACATGCATCATTATATAGGAAAGTCGCGGGCCTTTAGGCGAGGGACTTAATAAAATGCCCAACCCTTAACTCATTTTAGAATGATCCCACGAACATCTCCTAGTTTGGGTGAAAAAACTTGATATTTATCTTATTAAAGGGAACGAAGTACTCTCTTAGAGATTCACAGGAGTCTTGGTGAATGTCAAATAGGGAAGTGGTAGACATCTTTTTGTGCTTGTTCACTGCAAATTGATGGACCGATTTCTTCACTAGGTCATGGTAAGTGGTGTTCGAGAGCCACGATAGACTCATGTACCACCTTAATGATGTTTCTATGAAGGTTCTAGATATATGAAGGTGACATGTTCTTAGGGATCAATGCGTTCATGAAACTTGGCTAGTGATGGCGGCTCGAAGTTATCTAGTACTAGTGCCCCCATATTTCATCAGAGAGAGGTTAGGGGTCATAGTTTTAGTCTCTATAAGAGGGTCGGCCTCTTTTTTGGATGTAAAAGACCTTATCTTCGAATCTCTCATTTTTTGTAAAGTAAGTCATCCATGGCGGCACACATTTTTGTCATGGCGTCCTCATTGCCAATACTATTATTGTTGGTCGGAGTTGCTACCTTCTTGTTCACTATACTGGACAGATAAGTCCAAGATCTTAATAACAATCTAAGTGCCTAATAGAATGGTGGTCCAGGTCAACTTTATTAGGGTCCACTACGGACGTCAATTGTACTTGCTAAAAATATAATGAGGGACAACCCCCTATTGTGTATGATTGTTTAAGTTTTAAGATTGTTGTGGTGTTAGAGATTGATCCTGCATGATTGGTAAAAAGCTCTGTATATGGGTAATTGTAGAGTAAATTGAATGTTCTCCTCTTAAACTAAGGGTTGAGGTATATATAGAGACTGATTTGTACGGATCCTTAAATTTAGGGACGATTATTCTGCTCTTGTTAGGAGCGTGGGGCCGTTATTTCCCTTATTCTTCAAGGGAATGTGACTTTCCTTATTTGATGGAGCTTCCATGTCGTTAGTGCTTTAGGACACGCCAATCCCACATTTTTCATAAGTGGCCAAGTAATACAATCAAGGGGCACGTGATGTAGATGATAGACACACATTGTAATAAATGAGTGCTCACTATGATAAACGGGCGACTAGAAAACCTACTTTAGGCGAGGAATGTTATTTGTCTTCCTTTGATGAATCATATGTTGTCTCTCGAGAATTATTTACAAATATACCAATACAAAATATTTTCTAAATCGGTTACCTTACCATTAAGAAAAATTACTCTAATAGAGATCTTATCTTGTAAAAATTGTCAAGAAAAAACCACTTCACAATTCACCACCTAATTATTTCTTTTTATGCAATCTGCATAAAGTGTTAAGCCTTAATACACTCTAACTTTTCATATTATCATAATTTCTCAACTACTACAATTTTAGACTACTAAAATCTTACAAATATCTCATACATAAGACAAAAAAACTAAATGTGCTAATATACTATAGAAAAATCATTAAGTGAGACATAAGACAAAACTCCTCTCGCACATGCATGTGAAGCTCCATCAGTTAATTTTAATTCCCTGCATATATGCATCATTTTAAAGGTATAAGTTGATGAAATAACTCTCCCATTTACAAGCCATCGAAGATGATGACACTTGCATTTACTTATTAGGAAATAAAACAATTGAAAGTTTAAAAAAAAACATATTAAAGTGTGAGAGAAATCTTTAGAGCAACGACATTTTGATCAAAAAATAAAACTAAAATAAGTTATAAATAATTTTGCTTTTTAGATTTATTGAATAATTAATTTATTCGTCACGTACACAGAAATAAAATCACGATTATGATATCACAGAATTTTTTTTTTAACTTAACTGTGAACGCAGAAACACGCTCCAAAATGGCATTCTCCAAATTTTCCATGAGGACAGCCAATCCATTTACAATTAATGTCATTGTTACATGGATAAGGTAATTCTACTACATGTAAAACAATAAAAAGGGAATGTTAATAAAAGAGAGTTAGAGATTTTCTAAAAGGGTTATAAAAGTCTTACGAGGATGTTTCATTGCAAGAGATGGGGTAAGAAATAGAATCATAGTATAAACAAGTTTGATCATTTTAATCATATTTTCCTTCTTTTGCATGTATCAAAAATTGTTTGATCACTTTATAAGATAAGATAGTGCTATGTTTAGGTAAATAGTTTTTAAGTAAGAAACCCTTCAAAAAGTAGAATCGTTAGTGTCTTCAAAGTGCTTTTATAGTATCATATTATAAAAAAGGAGAATAAATATAAAAAACCTTGAGAAATTATTTCTTACACTTTCTACCTTAGCATGGAACAAATTAAAAACGATTGGATATAAACACCCAATGATTTATTTGCTTTACTTGAATATTTGACCACTCATAAAATTGTAATAAATGTTTCCTAATGTTATAATAATTATTGAATATCTCTCAAAGTACATCATTATGATTGTCCTTTTAGCTCATTCAATTGATCATTTGAGCTTAATATGAATCTCAAAAAACGGTTTGAGGGTTATCATAGATCGTTATATTCTTTATTGTTGTTGAGCTGAAAAATTATTGGCATTATAATTTAAATTTAGAGACGGTTTCATTGTGTTGCAATTAAGTGACTTGCATCATAAAAAAATTGTCTCAAACTCATAGTTTTAGTTGCTTTTATTTCTACATAAACTTTATTTATGTTGTAATCCATCTATTTCATTAATTCCAAGCCCTTCTCTCTCTCACACAAAGATTTACAAAGGAATAAAGTGGAAGACGAAACAAGGATTCGAAGACTCAAGCAGAGCAAATCAAAAGTTTTATCTCTCATAACAAGAAATTTCAGAAGAATGTGGATATGAAGGAAGTACAATGCTATTGTTGCTAGAATTTTTCTGCTATGCAAAAGATTGTTACTTCAATAAATAATTTAATATTAAGTGTCGAAGAAGAAGCACAATTTATATGTGCAGGAAATAGTGATTCTGATGAGGTCATACTAGTGGCCAATACATATTTGGAACAAAATAAAGCTAATGTATGGTATCTTGACACAAGTTGCAGTAACCACATGTCAGGCAACTAAGAATGGTTTATCTAACTTCATAAATAAGTTAGAAAGATCATTAGATTTGTTGATAATAACACAATTACATTTGAGTGTATGGAGAACATTCTTGTGAAGAGGAAGAATGGACAAGAAGCAATCATAGATGTCCTATAAGTTCCATCATTGGCAAGTAACTTGATAAGCTTGGTCTGATTTCTTGACAAATAGTGAATCCTATATGGTCTTCCTCATATCAAAATGCTAAAGAAGTTTTGTGAATAGTGTTATGTAGCTAAGCAGTTAAGAAATTCATTCAAGCATGATTTTCTTATAAAGTTAAAGCAAACTTAGAGATTATTCACTCACATGTATGTGGTCCGTACCATTAACCAGAGGTGGATGCAATTGGAAAACTATTGATCTTTAATGGTGGCTCTAATCTCCTTTACGGTGGCGCGGGGTGGACCTGAATGGTTTGCACTCCAACCTCCAAGTCAGTTTAAAATTCAAGATGAGTATAGTAAAAATGGAGATCAGAGATTTTCCCTTTATCTTAGTGTGTGAACTATTTTTATACCTTGGATCAAGTGGAATGGATTTGAGATGGATTAGGCCTTCGTCATTTGGGCCTATGGCCAGTATAGAATAGTAAACCCCAGGGATTTGTCAGACACTAAAGGAGCCAAGGGAAGCCATTAGTGACAATGACCGGCCTTCATGACATGGACGGATGTGCAATGGAATTGAAACGCTTAGAATTAGTTTTAAAAAAGGTAGTGGGGAGTAGGAGCATTTATTGCAGTCCCATCATTGAAACGTTTCATCACACTTTTTGACAAGTGCAGTGACGTGACCAGCTAGGGTAAGGTGTAGTTTACATAGTACTTGAGTGCGGGGTGGACCTGAATGGTTTTCACTCCAATCTCCAAGACAATTCAAAATTTAAGATAAGTATAGTAAAAATAGAGATCAGAGATTATCCCTTTATCTTGGTGTGTGAACTTTTTTTATACCTTGGATCAAGTAGAATGAATTTGAGATGGATTAGGCATTCGTCATTTGGACCTTTGGCCAGTCTAGAACAATAAACCCCAAGGCTTTGTCAGACACTAAAGGAGCCAAGGGAAGCCATAAGTGACAATGATCGGCCTTCATGACATGGCTTGATTTGCAATGGAATTGAAACACTTAGAATTAGTTTTAAAAAAGGTAGTGGGGAGTTGGAGCATTTAATAATGCAGTCCCATCATTGAAACACTTCATCACACTTTTTTGACAAGTCCAGTGACATGAACAACTAGGGTAAGGTGTAGTTTACATAGTACTTGAGTGCACTCGAGTTGGCGTGTATCAATGAGTGGAAGTATAGTCGTTGAACTTGTGATTTCTTTCTATAGTTAGTCAGATCCTTTTAGTTATCATTGCTTATAATTATGGTGAATTAAGTATTTGGACGTTTTGCAACCATTAGCATTCAAACTTACAGTCACTTTCTAAAAAACATCTTCATTTATTTTTCCTTGAGAGTGTCACTAGAAGCGATTCCATTGCTCTTATTTTAAAGTTTTCTCCTTTCTTCCATTCCTCTTGCTTCATTAATCCCACTTAACCAAGTACCCTTCTAACTAAAGCTTTTATCTTTAACATTTACTATTTTCTCGCTAGGATGGGAGATAATACGTTTGACCTAGTGTGGTGTCGTTTTTTTTACCTCCCCGTTTCACTTGGGAGGACGGCACGCTAAACCCTTCACGCGAAATTTGAAAGGAGAATGCGCCCGGGATGGGATGAATTTTGTTTCAGTTCTTCCTACGATATCACACGAACTTTTTAATTGTCCTAACGAGTAGGAAAGGGAAAAAGATCTCAAATTAACCCTAGGAGTTTTCTAAGTGTGGGGATTCACCTACACTAGAAATTCTGGAGTTCGGGGGGTCGGTTATACATAGGGAAGAGTTTAAGCACCCTACATATCCGTAGTACTCTACGGGAACCTTCTCTGTGTCATTGTGATTGTGTTTACTACTAATGATTGGGAAAGTTTCTCCTTTGTGTTTGGAGAGAGAATTGAATTGATTTAAAAAGATAGACAGACAGACAGACAAACTGACTACTTTTGGTATTTTATTAGCTCGCTGAGATTCCTTGTGAACCTCATGCCTACATATCCCTAATGGAAGTCAGAGCTTAATGTAGTTCGGGGAACTAATTAAGGAAATGAATTATTTTTGGTGCCTTGCTTGAAGCTCAAGGTTGAAGCTTCGAATTAAATCTCTGTTTACAATAAAGAGACATGAAATCATCTTTACAGAGAGGTATTTCTACTATTCCACCACAAACATTCTTAAAGTGACAGAAAAGCTAAAAAAAATGATGTTTCATTAAGAAGGGAGTCTACTTGGTTGATCAAGTATGACAGCCATCGTGCCTCTAAAATGAAAGATTCTCAACCAAATTAGGGAAAGGGTCGTACAAGTATGGGTGTGTTGCCAGAGCATGCCTTTCAGTGTCCTAAATGGGAGAAATGATGATTTGTTTGAAATGATGATTGTTTGAAATGATTGTTTGTTTGTGGTGAGATAAGAGAAATATCTACCTATGAAGATGAGCTATGTCTATCTATTGTTTGAAAGATTTGATTTTTAGCTGGCTTGCATGAGGCCCAAGCTTGAGGCTTTTGATTGATTTATTTACTTATTGAAAGATAACTCTACTGGGGAGAATTTAAACTAAAGAGTTTTTGTGTTCTGTACAAAGCCCAGAATTGAGGCTGACTCTAGTTGGAGAGTGTTTATTTTATGAGTTTTATTTAGTGTTCTGTACAAAGCCCAGAATTGTGGCTAACTCTACTTAGGGAGACTCTATTTTGTGTGCCTTGTATGAAGCCCAAGGTTGTGGCTGACTGCTGAGGAAACTAAGTTTTTAAGACTATGGATGACTCTATTTGTGTGCCTTGTACAAAGCCCAAGGATGTGGCTGACTCTTAGCTGAGGAAGTTATTAATTTGTGCCTTGTATGAAGCCCAAGGTTGTGGCTACTCTAGCTAGGGAAAGATTATTTTCTGCCTTGTACAAAGCCCAAGGTTGTGGCGGACTCTTAAAGAAACTGAGTATGGAAGACTTTATGGGGAAAAGATCCTTGAGATTAGGAATCTTTGACACAGAAAATGTGGTTTATCTGCCTTGTACAAAGCCCAAGGTTGTGGCTACTGGATGGTGAAGGACTCACTGGGGGAGTTTTATTCTGCTAGAGGATTTAACAAACTGATTTATTTTTTATGTTTTTTGGAAGCTAACCCTTTCCAGGGATTTTGACTCAGCTGGAGAAATAGTCTATTAAAAGACTGGATTTTTTGGAGGCTAACCCTTTCCAGGGGTTTTGACTCTTTTGGGGAATTTATCTTTTTGAAAGAATGAATTTTTGGACTTGAAGGAGTGATTTTGGAGGCTGACCCTTTCTAGGGGTTTTTGTTAAAATGGAAGAATGATGTGGAGGCTAACCCTTTCCAGGGGTTTTTGTTAAAATGAAGGAATGTGTGGAGGCTAACCCTTTCCAGGGGTTTTTGTTAAAATGAAAGAATGATGTGGAGGCTAACCCTTTCTAGGGGTTTTTTGTTATGGCAGAAAGATTAACTAATGGAGACTTCTTGTTTTAAAGCCCAAGATTAAGGCTGACTCTGACTGAGGATAAGCAAATATGGATCCTAGACTCTGCTAAGGAAGATTGATGAAGATAAGGGTGACAGAGACTGTCCATGTCTCTCATTCCAAAAAGTGTACTCAATATGAGATTGAGACAAACTTAGCTTGTTTAAAGTTTGGTTTAAAGAATGGAAGAAACTCACCAGGATAGGCTAAAAGGTAACTAAAGACCTGTTCCTATGTTTATAAGAAACCTGATGGGTCCTTGTATAAAAGCTCAAGAGGAAGCTGGAAATGCTTTTAAGAAGCCTGTGGGTCCTTGTACAAAGCCCAAGAGGAGGCTAATCGAGGGTCATCGAGGGTCCTTGTTATAGCACAAGAGAAAGCTATGTGGTTTTGAACTTATTTTGGCTTTAAGCAAATGGGTAAGAGGTTTCACCGGGAATAATTCCTCTTTGGATGGATGTGTCCTATTTTTGTTTTAAGGCTTTTTTCAAGATGTTTCACCGGGAATAATTCATCTTGAGGGTTTTAACTAAAGATTTCTGATTAGGAAAGAGCCTTCACCGGGAAGACATTCTCAATCCTAGGCCATATTCCTATAATATATATATAGTTTAACTGTCCTAAGGTTTATACTCAGACGTAGTTCTAAACAATATATAAACAGTTCTATATTTGACAGTAATTTAAATAAAGACTGTAAATTGAAAGCTTGTAAAGCCTAACCTGGATGGAGTGGAGGCCTTTGAAGAAGTATGTACAAAGCCTTACCAGCAATTTTTGTTGTTTTATTGATAACAGTTGAATATTTATTATAAACAGTTAAGGGTTTTTGAAAACAGAAGAAGTGAAGATGGACAAAGGTCACATAGGTATCAGAAGAGTTTCACCGGGAATAATGCCCTTCAAATACCAGAAGAATGTTTTGAAAACAGAAAGGAGATTTTGTAAATACAGTTTTTGAAAACAAACTATGAAAAGAAAAAGGTGTTGGGACTTACACTCTATTAGAGGCCCAATGAAAATAATTTACGGTTTATAAGAAACAGTTGAGAAGATGCGAGGTTCTGTTATTTGAAAACCTCGATCATCTGTTTATTTTGAAATATGAAAACAGTTTTGAATTTTGACAAAAGTCAATTTAATTAGGGTAAAGATGAAATCTAAACCTAATTGAGACCTAAATGGCTTAGGGTTTTATCACAAAATATTCATGAGGTATTAGGTTTTTTTTGAAAGTTTAGTGAAAACATATATTAAAACATATTTTAAACCACTTAAAACAACACCATTTTCAACCTAATAAAAATATACAAAATAAATAATATTTTTGTGATTTTTTTGATTATTCATAAAATATATATATTAATCAACAAGTATGTAAAAAATGAAGTCAAAATGAATTAATTTGATAGGTTAAATAATTGGTTAAAGTTGTGAAGAAATTAAGTGAAAAAAGTGAAAAAAAAATAAGGCTTTGTCACCTAGAGGGCTTGAACTCACGCCCTCCAAGTCACTAACCAAAACTCCCACCATCTGGGCTACGCGCGAAGTTTGTTATTCATATGCATCAAACTTAATATATTTAAAAACAAGCCAGAAGATTCAAATTTGCGCGCGCCATGTTCATCTTCTTCCTCGAGCTCAAAGATTTTCAAATTTCCAACTCTCTGGTTTCTCAACTAAATGGCATGATGTAAACATCAATCTTGCTCTAAATTTCCTCACGAATCCAGATATGTAACTAACATTTATTTATATTAACTATAGCTACCTAATTTCTCAGAAAACACGAAGAATATATGAACCCTAAATTTAAAATTAAATGACAAACAAGATGAATAAATGAATGATGATAGAGGGTTTTCAATCCTCTGATGATGCTGAACAAGATAGTATCGAGCTTTATCACAAAGAGTAATTAAATTAAAGAGGTGGAGTTCAAAAACTTACCTCTGAAAATGGAGGTCGTGAGGATGATGAGGAACACCTGGGCTTGTGTGAGTGATCCTAAAAGCTTCCTTGGGACTCAGGGATGCTAACTGAATGCTTATTGTGACTTCAATCCTTCTGAATTGCTCTACCCGACACCTTCGATTTGAGCTTCAAGTGGACATGGAGGATGATGAATCTTCAGTTACAGATGAGCTGCAGCCATCTGAACAGCTTCACTATGCCCTAAGGAACGTGTCTGGATGCTTGGCTTTGCTTGAAACCTTCTGAATTGCTCTATGGACCTCCAACTGCAACAGCTCCAAAGTGAAAGCAACAATGGTGTTCCTCCACCTACAGAAGTGATCCAGGTGCTTGGATCACCTCAAATGAGCCCCCTTGAGATGTTAGAATGCTTACTTTCCAAAGAGAAGCTCTGGTTTGAAGAAAACGATTCTTCATGCCAAAGAACTTTGAAAAACCATAAGCATGAGAAGAGAAAGAGAAATCAAGGAATACGGTTGCTTTGGTGTGAATTGTATGAAGGATAGCACTTGTATTTATAGGCAAATGGTTCAGTATAGTTGCAGATGAGTGTGGTTACTTAGTGAGGTTGATTTGGTTTCTTGGCTATGAAGGAATTCAAAAATATCTAAAATGCAATGATGGAAATTTTGATTCCATTTGATCAATCCCCTAGCCCTCGATTTTGCTTGATCTTAGGGGACAAATCTGAGACAGAAATGAGCTCCAATTGGTTGGGAAGATATTCCTTTGGTGATTCATCATCTTGCCAGAAATTCTCAAATGTAATCATTACATAATCACATGCCTTTGTTTTTGGGAATATTCTCTAATCCTTATGCAATGATGAAAATGGATGTATAGTGTGCTTGCAGATGTATTAGAGGTCGGGTAGCATCACTTAGTGAAGTCATTTGCACAAAATTGCAAAGTTCCAAATTGCACATGACCTATAATTTTCACTTCAAGTGCCTAACTTTGATCAATCATATCTCTTAGCTCCAAATTGCACATGACCTATAATTTTCACTTCAATTTGGAAAGCCCTTAACATGTACTTCAATTCATTAGTTTGGTGTTTGCCCAAATTCTTTAGGGAAATTAGTGCAAAAGTCCCATGAAGTTTGAAGAAAACTAGGGTTTTCTTGCATGTTTTGTGAAGGCAGCCACTTTGAAGCTCCATATCTCTTCAATGGTTGATTTTTAGCCAAAAAATTATATGTGTCAAAGTTGTTTATTGGATCAAAATCTACAACTTTCATGTTGGAAGTTTTTTTCAGTTTCTAGGTGAAATTTTGAAAAAATCCCTTCCAAAGTTTGGCAAAAATCACTTGAAAACACTTAGAAAATTTTCTAAGTATGAAAAGTCAAACTTTTGACTTTTGATTCTTGATTGATTTTCTTGATTTCTCTTGATCAAATGACTTCAAATATCATATATTGATGATTTAAAACTTCAAAAGTCATGGTTGACCAAAATTTCCAAAAAGTCAAAGGTGATCCTGTGCAGTTGACTTTTTTCAGATGAAGTGAATTCTTGGACTTTTGTGATGAATCAAAATCTCCTCTTCAAATGAGTGATGTGAATGGATTATATTGAGGTAATAGAAGCTATTGAGTCATGCTTTGAGTTTTGGATCCATGCCCAGATTAAAAAGTCAACTATCTTGGTGAATTAGGTCAAAAACCCTAATTGTCGTCCAGATGAAATTGATGACTGTAGGCCTTAGATTGAAGTGTAATGCCCTATGGACATTGTCATATGAACTAATTGAGAATGATTGAAGCCTTTGAGTGATGCCCTTGAGCTTTCTAGGGTTTCCCAGATGTGATCCCTGATTTTAGTTCTTGATAAGCTCAAAACCCTAGACTGGTGAGGTAAGCAATCCTGAGTCCAGGTGATGGGTATCTAATCAATCATAGGTGAATAGAATGAAGCTTTTGAGTCCCATAGTTGTGTTAGAAACTATCCCTTTTTCTGATTGATCCTTTGCCTGAGTTCTTTTGTTCCTAAACACCCTCGACTAAGTATCAGATGAATAAGTGACTGCTCTGAGTATCTGCTTTGTCTTTGATGAAAAGTTAAAAGATATAACATCTCAGGGGGGGTCAAAATTAGGGTATGACACCTAGTGAGCAATTAGGAAGTTGAAACTTCATATGCTTCTGTAATATGGGTATCTCCTGATTCTCATCATTCTCCTCATAGTAGCGATCACCTAGAACAAAAATTCATACCCATATCTGACAATTTTGACTGGGAAATGGTATTTGGGAATTCCTTGGATGAAGAAACTTCCTCTTCGATTTTATTAGCTATTCTCATATCAACTATTTGCATCTTTCTTTGCTTTTATAAAATCAAAACACATCATGCATCAATAACAAAAAAAAAGAAAAAGCACTTGCTGTTACACAAAAAAACCACTAATTTATGAATTGAATAAAAAACAGGTTGTTAATTAAAGTATACTGAAGTTGAAGAGTAATTACCATAAGCCCAATGAACAAAGAAGAGTGGTTTTTTTTATGATAAAGAGAACATAGGAGATGTGGAATGGAAGAGACAAAGATAATTGAGAAAAGAGTAAAAGGAGACGGTGGGTATAGTGTATGTAATGGGTTCACTTTTCTAGGGTTAGGTACTTGGGTAGTGAAACAATACATTATACAATGAAACAAAAAAATAAAATGATGCACTGATGACTCTTCATTTCCTAATATATTAATTTTTTTATAAAATAAACATGCAAAATTTTATTATTATATATTATATAATATATTATATATAAAAGTTAAATATTATCGGACAGGGTCAGGGAATCCGCGGGGCGGAGGGTACTTTCCCGATCCCCGCCCCAAAGTGACATTGGGGGCACTTTTCCCTTCAACCCCTTCCCTGCGGAGGAAAAATCCTCGACTTCGGAGCTCCAAACAGATAATCCCCATAAGGATTCCCGTTAATGGATGAAAATTGACGTCCCGACTTGTGGTCCTAGAGCATTGGACGTTCGTTATTGCTCCTAACTTTCTCGCACTCCCTAACAATTGTTGTCAAGAGATTTGGTTTTATGGGGTATACATTTTTTATGCTCCGCGGTGGCAGTTTTGTCTAATCTTCTACATCAGAAAGAAATATTATATTGTGTTGGTTGGGAAAAAATGTTGCCACATGAAAGGTTTTGAATGCAATGTAAATTTTTTCAAGTAAATATAGGCTAGTCTTAGAGAAATTAGATGGAATAATCAATTTTGGCCTGTGAAAATTTAAGTCAAATATATTTTGATACCATTATTATTACACAAGGCGTTGAAAGGAAACATTTCCAACATGGAGAACGAGAAGTGGGAGAAACTAGATTTTACAACTTCGAATATAACTAACATGTCTTCGATAAAGAATACTCTTGTGAGTGTTCTTGTATTGTTATCATACAAGGAGAATTGGGAGAAACTTGAAGAGCCATATCAAGGAAAGGGTATTTCAAAATTGGTTGTTGTTGAATGAACAGTTTCATAGCTTGTGTATGGATGAAAATATGAAAGTATATGATCATTTAAGTGTTCTCAATGGTATTACTTATTGATAAGTTCCAAATTGTAATTATTTTTATATATAGTTTTATGGCACTTATCGACTCTTTTTCCTTAACTTGTGCGTTAATGCGTACGTTTTTGTTATATTTGTATAGAATACGTATTATTTGAGTTTTGATTCATTTATGTATCGTTTGAGAATTGGAAGAAACTTGAAGAGCCATATCAAGGAAATGGTATTTCAAAATTGGTTGTTGTTGAATGAACAGTTTCATAGCTTGTGTATGGATGAAAGTATATGATCATTAAAGTGTTCTCAATAGTATTGTTTACTGATAAGTGCCAAATTGTAGTTATTTTTGTATATATCTTTACGGAACTTATCAAATCTTTTTCCTTAACTTGTGCGTTAATACGTGCGTTTTTTATATTTGTACATAATACGTATTATTTGAGTTTTGATTCATTTATGTACCGTTTGGCCGTTTTTATTCATTTTATAGGTATTGATGCATACTGGATCCTCGAGCAATAAAGCGTCGAAGACACGACTTCAAATATTAAAGTTTGGAAGAAATTAATGTCTGAGCCCACTAAGCCCCATCTCTAGCGCGTTAAAGCTTTCCTGCCAGAGGCAGAGCCAACTTCGTAAGCCTGCTAAGAACGATTCCTTTGCAAGGCCAGATATTTTTTGTAATAAATGGGAGCGTGCTAAGCCCAATAAGCCCGCTTAGCGTGCCTGTGAGAACTTTTCCTATATGTATTTCATTTTCAGCCATTTCTAGGTTATGGTTTTGGGGGGTTTTGTGTCCCAACTCCATCAATCTCATTCTTAGGTAAATTAGGCTTAGGAAATCAACAATGGATGATGCATCTTGATTATTGGGAAAGGGATGTGCACTTTTGTTTGAGAAATCAACATTTGTGTTAGTTTCTCTTCTCTCTTATCTTTGTATTTTTCATTTGTTTAAGGATTGTATGTAGTTTATTTGTTTTGTATGTATATGTACTAATCAAGGAATTGTATAAAATCTCTTTTACAAATCTTTATTGGTGTTTATCCTGGTTTTTGCTTTGTTGTTAGGATTTGAGTTATTATAGACATATACTTCTCTGAACTTGTTCTTGGATGAATATTTGTTAGGTTCTAAAGTCTAGACATAGATTTAGACTTAATATTTACCGCGAGTGTCGACTCTTAACGCTTTGTGTTGTTTAGTTGTGTGAGACATCCACAAGAAAACAATACAATTGATATCTCATCTCTATGTTAGACATAACCTCTGTTGTGAGCGATACTTGATGGCATTGATGGGTAAATTAGGTTGAGTAAAACTGATCATTAAGTTTAAGTATTTAAAAGGTAGATAAAATTCAATCCCAATAGTTCTTTTCTCTTTGAAGAATGTATTTATTTTCGTGTTTATACCTTTTTACGTTTAAACCATTTTAACCCAAGATCAGAAATGAGGAAACTGTTGAATGGCATTATTTCCCTCCACCGTTCTGTGTGGACACGATAAATCCCAGAATACTTTCAATCTTTTTCTTGTCGTTGTACTACGTCAACAAAATGGTGTCGTTGTCGATGAGTGGTGTTTTGATATTAAATTGCATCACAATAGTTTCTATGATTTTGAGATTTGTATATATCATATATTTGTATATGTTTACTTGTATATTTTCATTTGTATATGTTTACAGATGAGTGTACAATTTTGGTGAATGTTGGCTAAGCAAGTTAATATTAGACCAATTTTTAAAGTTAAATCCTCACTTTTCAACTTGTGTATCCAACATTCACTTGTTTTTTCTTTTAGTATATTTATATTTGTGTTTTATACTTTTTATATACTTGTTTTGTTTTTCATAATGTTTGCTAAGTGTTTTGGTTAGGACGCTTTCTTTAGGTTTGTACGGTGAGACATCACTATGGCATATGACGAGAGGAGGTTACTTGCCAAGAACCAAAACAATAAAGGCGTTGAGTTAACGACGTAAAATAAACGCTTGTTAGGAGGCACCCCAACGGTTCTAAGTTTTGTATTCTTTTTGTATCTGAGACATTTAGGTGTTAGTGGAGGTAAGCTGAAGGATCAGACCCTGTCTGGTTTTTTGTTAGTTTTCCTTATGCCGCTTAGCGCGCTCAGAAAATTCCGGCCTCTATGCTTTGTGCCAGTGGAACCACTTGACCTCCTTTTTCCCTCATTCACCAAGGCTATTTGTAGTAGATAATAGTATTAATTTTTTTACTAATTCTTTTGTTTGTTGTTTAGACTCAAATTTTGGTTCGTTAAATCTGAGATTTTTGAGGTGATTTTCCAAGATTGAGTGTGTCAACTTGCGGATGTATGGTAATGATAGTTTTTAGAGTTGTATCATTCAAGGTACTCATATATCACTTTCTATAGCCTAACATGTTTAGGAAAAATTTCATTTGTACAATTACCATTTCTTTCATTCTTTTGCATTACGTGCTTGTTGATTGAATCACTTCAGTTCCCTAACCCCAAATGTGAGGAAGCTTTCTATTGTTCATATATGTTGGAGACCACAATCTTTGTTTAACTGGATTTTATTATGTTTAATCTGTTATTTATGTTGATTATATGAAAGCATGAAAAGGATCAAGGCATTTGTTTCATTTTGAGCACAATCAACTGATAAGTGCCAAAATGTCGATGTTTTGAGTATGTAAATAGTGGCACTTATCGATACTTTTGTTAATACCGTTTGAGTAATTCCCCGTTTTGTGTATAAATACGTATACTTTGTGAATAGTTGTATTTTCATATACTTTTATACCATTTGCTAGTTTTTCCTTTGTTTTTATAGGTATTCATGCTTATTGGAGCCTTGAGGAATAAAGTGTCAAAGGCACGGCTTCGATTTCGCAGTTTTGGTGCAAGCCCGCTTAGCCACCATCAAACGGACTTCCAAAGACTCAAAATAAGGATGACCAAAATCATCATTTTGGTTTCCATTCATTCATTATTGGATAGAGCATTGAATAAGCTTTCCAACGCTTCGAACCGGGCGCAATTCGGAGTTACGGTTCTCGAGTTATGGCGAAAACAAAATCTGATTTTTAGCAGACTCCGCTAAGCGGAGGGGGTCCGCTGAGCGGAGCTCCAGCGGAGCAAATCAGCGTTTGGATGCAATTTTCAGTCCGCTGAGCGGAGGGGGTCCGCTAAGCGGACCTGCTAAGACAGCAGCTCGTTAAAAGGGGCCAAAATCACATTTTTAGGTCATGGTTTGGGTATTTTTGAGTCCCAACACCATCAACTTCATTCTTAGAGTAGAATTGGCTTAGAAAACATCTTCGGAGGTTGCATTTGGATGATCGGGGGTGGATTGAGCGTCGAACGGAGCTGACAAACCGGGAGATTTTCGGTTCATTTCTCTTCTTCTTTGTGTATTTCTCTTTGGTTGGGTTTTGTTTGTATATTTACTTGAATCTTATGTATATTTACCGATTATAATGTTATATTTAACTTGCTTTACGAATCTGTGTTGATGTTATCTTGGATTTTTGCTCTATGCTGGGGATTTGGGGTGCTTTAGAGATAAACTTCTTGAATCCTTATCTAGGATGATTATCTGTTGGTTTTGAACTCTAGAGATAGATTTAGAGCTAGCATTAAAAGTTTGTATTTGTACGTAATGCTTTCGTGTTTGAGCGGCGCGCGAGAGGTCGCCGAAGCGAGAATACGGATGTTCTCGCGACTTCGCGTTAGAGATAACCTTAGTTGTGAGATGATCTCGTTTGTGCTCCAGAGATGGGCGCTTATGTGAGAGATACGTGATGACATAGATGAGTATCGTAGGTTGAGTATAACGGGTTGGTAAGTGTATGTTTGTGAAGAGTGGATATATTTACATTCCTGATAAGTTCTTTCTCTTCTAAGAATGTGTTTATTCTTACCTGTCTATATCTTTGTTTACTTTTTGCTCATTCAATCCCGAGCTCGAAACCGTAGAAACTGTTGAATGGCATCTCTCCATCTCTGAGGACGATAATTCCCGGATCAATATTTCCAAATCTTTCTTTTTTGTTGCTTGCCCTATACTGCATTCAACAAAATGGCGCCGTTGCCGGGGATGGTTGTGATTGCATCGCAATAGTTTTCGTGGTTTTAAGCTTTGTATATAACGTATATATTGTATAGTTTCAAGTGTATATATTTACTTGTACATGTTTACTTGTTTATGTTCACCATCTAGTTTCTTGTATATGTTACATATGAGTATACTTTTATTGGTGAATGTTGGTGAAACATGTTGATCTCGGATGAGCTCTTTAATAACAAATCTTCACTTTTCAATTTGTGAATCCAACATTCACTAACTTTTATCTTTGTGTATGTTAATAGTTATATGTATTTCATGTTTGTATATATGTGTTTGTTCATGTACATATTTGTATACTTGTGTTTTTCTTTATGTTCGTTTAATCGTTGTATATATTTGTACCCGTAACGTTTGTTGAGAGCTTTGGTTAGGACACTTTCTTTAGGCTTGTGCGGTGAGACGTCACCATGGCATGACAGGAGGAAGCTACTTTCCAAACACCGAAACAATAAAAGCGTCGAGCTAATGACGTAAAACAAGCGCTTGTTGGGAGGCACCCCAACGGTTGTAAAGTTTTGTTTATTTTTATGTTTAAGAGGAATTTAGGTGAAGTGGTGTGTGATTGGAACAGCTGGTGCAATTTTGATTTTTTTGAGTTCTGATGTGCCCGCTAAGCGAGCATAGTAGAATTTTGTTTTTCTGCTCTGTACCAGTGGGGTTCCCATTCCACTTGGTTCATTCCTTTTTCCCACTTTCACCAAGGCTAATTAGTAGTTTATAGTAGTTTTGTTTATCTAATTCTTTTGTTGGTTGTTTGTACTCAAATTTTGTTCGGTAATTCGAAGATTTTTAAGGTGATTTTCCAAAGCTTGAGTGTTTCAACTTGCGGATGTATGGTAGGATATTGTTTTTGAATTCATATCATTCAAGGTACTCATTTATCGCTTTCTATAGCATAACATGTTTAAGAAACTTTCCATTTGTACAATTACCATGCCATTCATTCTTTTTGCATTACTTGCTTATTGATTGAATCACTTTAGTTCCCAAACCATAAATGTGAGGAAGCTTTCCATTATTCATATATGCTGGAGGCCACAATCTTTGTTTTAACTGGATTTTATTATGCTTAATCTTTTGTTTATGTTGATTTTATGAAAGCATGAAAAGGATCAAGGCATTTTGTTTCATTTTGAGCACAACCACCATAACCAAATAGTCAATTCACCTTGTGAGTGTGTGATAATTTGTTAACCCTTTTGAGCCTTTTTGTCAATGTCCATGTTGTTTTTGCTAAATGCTTATCTTCGAGTGTTTAGTTGTCATTTTTGCATGGATGATTGATTCTTTGTTTTCTTGAACCCTCAACCATGATTTTTGGTATGAATTTTTACCTTGCCTTAAAAAGTAGGGAGTATTCACATGATGATGTGGTTGAATTCAAGTTGGGGAGAGAAATGGTTGTGTACTTATTTGGTTGTTGCTATGAAATTGGAAAGAAAAGAAAAAAAAATGTGAAAAGAAAAGAAAAGAAAAAGAAAGAAAAAAATGAAAAAGTTTTGAAAAACAAAAAGAAAAGAGAAGCTAATAATTGTGTTAATAAGTATTGTGATTGGTTTGAGAAACTTGTGTTTAAGGAAGAAGTTTAATCGAGATTTTGTTGTTTGAATCTTTGGTGGATTGATCACTCCCTTAGGTTTAGGCAAGTTTTTGTTTCGATTAGCCTTAGGACTTATCCCTTGTTTATTAACCAAGCCACATTACAACCTTGAAAAGCCCTTGTGATTCTTGCTTTTATATCTTCAATGTGATTTTTGGATGAATGCATAATTTAATCTTTTGTTTGCAAGATTGTTGGATGAGTGTTAAAAGTCCTCCACCTTTGTGTGTTCTTCATCCATTGATGAAATTTTGCTAGGTGTGATTCATGATGTGAGCATGTATTGTGTTAGAATGTTTGGTATGCTTTTTGTGCTTAGGATTCGTTTCGTTTACATGTTATCGTTGTAGTATAGTGGTAAGTATTTACTTTGTCTATACATTTTTGTGTCAGCCATACATTTGTTTTTGGTTTTCAAAACTTGTTGATTCACAATTCTTTGGTTTATTACTTTTGATTATTTGATTTATTTGACATTGTTTGAGGACAAACAAAGTTTCAAGTTGGGGAGAGTTTGATAAGTGCCAAAATGTCGATGTTTTGAGTATGTAAATAGTGGCACTTATCGATACTTTTGTTAATACCGTTTGAGTAATTCCCCGTTTTGTGTATAAATACGTATACTTTGTGAATAGTTGTATTTTCATATACTTTTATACCATTTGCTAGTTTTTCCTTTGTTTTTATAGGTATTCATGCTTATTGGAGCCTTGAGGAATAAAGTGTCAAAGGCACGGCTTCGATTTCGCAGTTTTGGTGCAAGCCCGCTTAGCCACCATCAAACGGACTTCCAAAGACTCAAAATAAGGATGACCAAAATCATCATTTTGGTTTCCATTCATTCATTATTGGATAGAGCATTGAATAAGCTTTCCAACGCTTCGAACCGGGCGCAATTCGGAGTTACGGTTCTCGAGTTATGGCGAAAACAAAATCTGATTTTTAGCAGACTCCGCTAAGCGGAGGGGGTCCGCTGAGCGGAGCTCCAGCGGAGCAAATCAGCGTTTGGATGCAATTTTCAGTCCGCTGAGCGGAGGGGGTCCGCTAAGCGGACCTGCTAAGACAGCAGCTCGTTAAAAGGGGCCAAAATCACATTTTTAGGTCATGGTTTGGGTATTTTTGAGTCCCAACACCATCAACTTCATTCTTAGAGTAGAATTGGCTTAGAAAACATCTTCGGAGGTTGCATTTGGATGATCGGGGGTGGATTGAGCGTCGAACGGAGCTGACAAACCGGGAGATTTTCGGTTCATTTCTCTTCTTCTTTGTGTATTTCTCTTTGGTTGGGTTTTGTTTGTATATTTACTTGAATCTTATGTATATTTACCGATTATAATGTTATATTTAACTTGCTTTACGAATCTGTGTTGATGTTATCTTGGATTTTTGCTCTATGCTGGGGATTTGGGGTGCTTTAGAGATAAACTTCTTGAATCCTTATCTAGGATGATTATCTGTTGGTTCTGAACTCTAGAGATAGATTTAGAGCTAGCATTAAAAGTTTGTATTTGTACGTAATGCTTTCGTGTTTGAGCGGCGCGCGAGAGGTCGCCGAAGCGAGAATACGGATGTTCTCGCGACTTCGCGTTAGAGATAACCTTAGTTGTGAGATGATCTCGTTTGTGCTCCAGAGATGGGCGCTTATGTGAGAGATACGTGATGACATAGATGAGTATCGTAGGTTGAGTATAACGGGTTGGTAAGTGTATGTTTGTGAAGAGTGGATATATTTACATTCCTGATAAGTTCTTTCTCTTCTAAGAATGTGTTTATTCTTACCTGTCTATATCTTTGTTTACTTTTTGCTCATTCAATCCCGAGCTCGAAACCGTAGAAACTGTTGAATGGCATCTCTCCATCTCTGAGGACGATAATTCCCGGATCAATATTTCCAAATCTTTCTTTTTTGTTGCTTGCCCTATACTGCATTCAACATCAACCTAACAAAATAGTCAATTCGCCTTGTGAGTGTGTGATCATTTGTTAACCCCTTTGAGATTTTTGTCAATCTCCACGTTGCTTTTGAATTTTATGCTTGTCTATGAGTATTTAGTTTTCCTTTTGAATGGATTTTGATGTTTGTTTGCTTGAACCCTCAACCATGATTTATGGTTTAAATTTTTACACTGCCTTAGAAAGTAGGGAGTATTCACACTTTGATGTTGATTGAATTCAAGTTGGGGAGAGAAATGTTTGCTAGTTCATTCGTAGTTTCTATGAGGTTGAAAAAGAAAAGAAAAAAAAGAGAACAAATTTGAAAAAGAAAAATAAAAAAAGCGAATAATGTGCTAATAAGTATTATGTTTGGTTTGACAATGTGGGAAAGTATAATAAGTTTGATTGAGATTTGTTGTTTGAACTTTGTGGATTCATCACTCCCTTAGGTTAAGGAAAGTTTTTTGTTTCATTTAGCTTTAGAAATTGCCCCTTGTTTGTTACCAATCCACATTACAATCTTGAAAAGCCTTTGTGATTTTTACTTTTGTATTTTCGATATGATTTTTGGATGAATGCATAATTTAATCTATTGTTTGCAAGATTGTTGGATGAGTGTCAAAGGCCCTTATTTTTGTGTATTTTGCATTCCTTGATAAATTTTTGCTAGGTGTGATTCATGATTGAGCTTGTTTTGTTTTAGATTTTTTTGTATGATTTTGGTACATAGGGTTCGTTTCGTTTTCATGTTATCGTTGTAGGATTGTGATAAGTCTTACTTTGTTTGTGTGTTTTTGTGTCGAACCATACATTTGTTTTTTTTTAAACTTGTTGATTCACGATTCTTTAATTTATTATTTTTTTATTCTTTGAGTTGATTAATTTTTATTTGAGGACAAACAAGTTTAAGTTGGGGGGAGTTTGATAAGTGTCAAATTGTAGTTATTTTTGTATATAGTTTTATGAAACTTATCGAATCTTTTTCCTCAACTTGTGCGTGAATGCTTACACTTTCATTATATTTGAGTTATTTTTGCTTCATTTATGTACCGTTTGACCATTTTTATTCATTTTATAGGTATTGGTGCATATTGGAGCCTCGAGCAAAAAAGTTTCGAAGACACGACTTCAAATATGAAAGTTTGGAAGAAAATAATATCTGGGCCCACTAAGCCCCATCTCTAGCGTGCTACAACTTTCCTGGCAAAGTCAAAGCCAACTTTGTAAACCCACTTAGTGCGCCTGGCCCGCTAAGCACGATTCCCTTTGCAAAGCCATATATTTTTGTAATAAATGGCAGCGCGCTAAGCTCAATGAGCCTACTTAGCGCTTGCGAGAATTTCGCCTATATGTATTTCATTTTCAACCATTTCTAGGTTATGGGTTTGGGGGGTTTTGTGTCCCAAATCCATCAATCTCATTCTTAGGTAGATTAGGCTTAGGAAATCAACAATGGATGATAATTCTTGATGATTCGGAGTTGGATGTGCATTTTTGTTGGAGAAATTGACATTTGTGTTTGTTTCTCTTATCTTTGTATTTTTCATTTATTGAGGATTGTATGTAGTTTATTTATCTTGTATATATATGTAGTTTATTTTTCATGGAATTGCATAAAATCTCTTTTACAAATATTTATTTTGGTGTTTATCCTTGTTTTTGCTTTATTCCTGGGATTTAAGTTGTTATAGACATATACTTCTCTGATCTTATTCTTAGACGAATATCTGTTAGGTTCTAAAATCTAGACATAGCCTTAGGCTTAATATTCACTGTGAGTGTTGACTCCTAATGCTTTATGTTGTTTAGTTGTGTGATACATCCACAAGGAAAGAATACGGTTGATATCTCATCTCTTTGTTAGACATAACCTCTGTTGTGAGCGATATGTGATGATATTGATGAGTGATTTAGGTTGAGTACAACTGATCAATAGGTTTAAGTATTTGAGAGGTAGATCAAATTCAATCTCGAGAGTTCTTTTCTCTCCGAAGAATGTATTTATTTTCATGTTTATACCTTTTTATGTTTAAACCATTTTAACCCATGCTCATAAACGGAGAAACTGTTGAATGACATTCTTTCCCTCCACCGTTCATTGTGGACACGATAAATCCTGAAATACTTTCAATCTTTTGCTTGCCACTTTACTGCGTCAACACTTATGAATTAAAAACTATTGGAGTCAATATTGATGAAGATAAAAATTTGAGACTCATATGGTCTCTTCCATCTTCCTATGAACATATTAAAATTGTTTTGATATATAGGAAGGAAACTCAGAGTTTTGAGGAATTTGTAAGTAAATTTCTTCCTAAAGAAAGAACATTGAAGGGTGAGGATAACACTTCATCAAACTCGATCTTAGTGGCTAGAGGAAAGGCTTAAGTGAATTAAAACAATGAAATATGAATATGGAAAGATTGGGCATGTAATTGGGCGAAGTCGCTGAAGGGCACTGAGTCAAATGTTAGCAATATCTCCCTTACTGTGAAAGAAGATGGTCTTTTCTGAAAAATTGATAAGTGTGTCCTCGTGACATTTTTGTTGTTATGAAAAAGGGCCAGTTATTTTTAGAGAATTAACACATGAGAATTGATGCAAAATGTGTTGAGAGATTATTTCAATGGTTGTAGAGCTTCCTGGATACATTGAAGTTACACCATAAGTTTTCAACCTATTTTTCAACATGTGAAAATTCTAGGAGTGATTTAACTTCAAGTGAAGTATATTCTTGAAGAAAATGTGAAAATTCTTGAAGTTGTGTATATTCTTTAGTGGAGTATGATAATTTTTTAACTATGATTATCAGTGAAGAAAATGTGAAAATTCTTGAGTTGTGTAACTTCAAGTGATTGTACTCTTTATGATAGACTATGATAGTTCTTTTGAATAATGATTGCCGGTGAAGAAAATGAAAGCTGGTGTATTATTTTCAATAAAGGTGGAAATTGTTGGTATTGGTGTAAAACAAACATGTTGAAAAAGTCTTGCATTTCTTAGTTTTGTAAAGCAACACGAGTCCAAGGCTAAATAATGGATTTAAGTTCTTCCTTACAAAATGTACCAGTTAAAAGAACTTTAAGCTTGTATTTAAATTTTTATATTTTCTCTTGTACTCTCATGTTAGACTGTTATGAGGGGTTCTTAAATATTTGCTTTGCAGAGTGTGGTTGTATTGGGGGCTTGGGATGGTCGAGGGTAGTCTATGTGTTGCAACAATTTTTTCATAGTGTTATTCTCTAGCTTTCATTTGACAATAGTCGTAGTTCGGGTTGGTGGGGGAGGGGAAGCTGGACCTTATGATGGATCTTGTAAAAGGGATGTGGAGACTCATACTACTGGGGAGAATGTTGGGTGCAAGTGTGAGTGCTTAAGTCCCACGCTACCTATGGACGAGTGGAATGTTAGATTTATAAGAGAAATGATCCATATACATAATGTCTTAAGGTATTGTGGTCCTGGAACATTAGAATGTTTGGTGCAACTTTCTCCTTATTTATCTTAATATTTTGTTTTATATATATATATATATATATATATATATATATATATATATATATATATATATATATATAAAGCAGAGTATCTTTGCTTTTTGTCGGGGGTACTAAAACTCAATTTCACTATTGTTTTTAGTCGTCTTGTTAAGCCGCCTTCTAATATATGTTTTGTCGTCATCAAAAAAACATAAATGTGATTCTATGTTATGAACATATTTTGATGATTGACTCAATAAAGATTACTTATTCTAAGAAATGAGACATAAATCAAAAAGCGTGATATAATTTAAAATTTCGAGAATCTTTATCTTATTAGAATGCATGTTAAAAATAGAGGGATATCTCTCTTAATATTAAAATATATACATACATAAATAATTTTTTAAACATGATTCTTTCAGAACCATTTAAGAAAATATTTTTGAAAAAGAGATAAATGTGTTTTAATCTTGGATAATTGATTATGGTTTGAGGATAATCAATTATGAAATGTATCACGTCTTATAATTAGATTTTTTTTATGTGCCATAATTGATTATGAGATATATCTCGTTGAGTAATCGATTATGGTTGTTGTATAGTTGATTATGGTACAGAAAAGAGAAAATATTTTTAAAATTCTTTTGAGTAATCAATTATATTAGATTATTTTCATTGGTTTTTATGTAAATATATGAATGCTCAACTATATAAAGGCGAGAATGGGAGGGTGGAAGAAGTGGAGGGTATAAAGGTGGCAATTCATAATCATTTTGAGAAGTTCTTTAAAGAATATAATTTGCTTAGACCTATTCCAGAAGGTTTGACATTCAAAAGTTTAGATGATCATGACAGATTGTGGATGGAGAGGTCCTTTACGAAGGAGGAAGTAAAGATAATGGTGTGGTCTTGCGATGGTAATAAAAGTGTCGATCCTGATGGTTACACTTTAGAGTTTTTTAAACAAAATTGGGAGGTTCTAAACGAGGATGTGTTTCGTTTGGTCTCAGATCCAAAAACGAAAAATCCGCAATCTCTATCCGAGTATAGGCCTATATGCCTAGTGGGAAGTTTGTATAAGATCCTATCTAAACTTTTGGCTTCAAGACTAAAATTTGTCATTAGGAAGTTCGTCTCTTCGAATCAAACACCTTTTGTCCCGGGAAGGAATATAGCGGATGGAGTTCTTGTTGTTAATGAGGCATTGGATTTAGCTAAAAGAGAAAAGAGGTCTTGTGTGGTTTTGAAGGTGGATTTTGAGAAAGCGTATGATTGTGTTAGTTGGAACTTTTTGAGGTATATGCTTCTTAGGATGGGTTTTGAGGAGAGGTGGAAAAGGTGAATGAAAGGGAGTGTCTTCACTAGTCACATGTCCATTTTAGTTAATAGAAGTACATTGAAGGATTTTAAAGTGGAAAGAGGTCTCCTCCAAGGAGATCCGATTTCTCCTTTCTTGTTTGTGTTGGTCGTGGAAGCTTTATTGGGGATTATGAGGAAGGCGGTTGAGTTAGGGGATTTTAGGTGGTTTAAGTTTAACGTAGAGGAGGAGGTGAATATGCTTCAATTTGTGGACGATACCGTAGTATTGACGGAGGGAAGTAGTGAAAACCTTTGGTGCATTAAAGCTATAGATGAGCTAACTTTGGGGGAGTTTGTTATGTTTTTTACCTATTTTGAGAAGGTGAAATGTGTTGATAAGAGGACTATTATAGCGGTTATATGGTTAGCAACAGTTTGGTGTATCTGGTTGAAGCGTAATGCTATTATTTTTAAAAGTGAGTTTTTTAGTTTTGTGGAGTGTATGTCGGAGATCGTTTTTCTATCTTGGAAGTGGTTATGTTCCTTTTGTAATATCGTTAACTTAGGCAACTTTTATTTTTGGAAAACTATGCCTCTTCTTTGTTTTAAGAGGTAGGGTATGTCAGTTTTTGTAATCGGGTGGAGTACTCCTTATACTCCCTTTTATGGATTCGCTGCTTATTAAAAAAAAACTATCAGACCAATGACATCTTAAATTAAAATAAATTATGATTCCCCCAGCAAAAATAGCCCAAATAACATGGCATTGTATGTTCCAACAAATTAATAAATGAAACTATACAATAAAAAAAAAATATTTCTAAACTTTGATTATAAAGTACATTTGAGTAAGTAATCACGCTGTCTTTTAAGATATCCAAAAGTTTATAAATTTATAAAAATAATTGTTAAATATATTTGTGGTCCTCCTAAATATCTTAAATTTCATTTTTAATCCCTCAAAATACTTCTTTTAAAGAATGTTCCTCCTAAAAATTTCCACCCCCACTTTTGGTCTGTAATACTAAAATTGTCGCTAATTCAGTTGTTAAGTAATAAATCATCGTTAATTTTGTTTCTAAGTTGTAAATATCGTTTCTAAGTTGAAGGAGGGATCAAAAGTGTGGATGAAAAATTTTAGGAGGACCATTCTTTGAAGAAAATATTTTGAGAGACTAAAAATGAAATTTGAGATATTTAGGAGGACCACAAACATATTTAACCCTAAAATAAATATGATTGAAGATCTTTACTACTCCAATATCACACTATTCAAATCTTAAAAATATTCCATAGTACAAAACCCCTAAATATATTAAAATACAGGGAAAACTCATAAAGCTAGCCACAAGTCACTACAAGAACCTGAGTCTAGTAGACCGAAGTTACTTGGAGTAGATTTTAAGCGCTTAATCGAGTCAGACATTAATAGTCTAGAGGGGACTTTCACTATGGATGAATTAAAGGAGGTCGTATGGAATTCTAAAGGTGAGAAAAGTCCAGGTACTGACAGATTTAATATGGGATTCTATAAGAAGTGCTGGGAGGTTATTAAGGACAATTTATTCGATTGTGTCATGGAGTTTTATTGGAATGATATTCTGCCCAAAGTAGTCACTGCATCATTCATAGCCCTTATTCCAAAACAAGTAATCCTCAAGGCATGAATAACTATCCTCATATTTTCCTCATTGGTAGCGTGTATAGAATTCTAGCAAAAATGCTCGAAGAAAGACTATAGGAGGTTTGGTCTCTCCGTGTCAGCCAACATTTATTTAGGGCGGGAAAATGTTAGATAGGGCATTGGTGATAAATTAGCTTGTGGATTTGGCCAAAAGGAAGAAGAAGGATTGTTTTCTATTTAAAGTCGACTTCGAAAAGGTTAAAGATTGCGTGGCGTGGGATTGTTTAAGAGGAGTGACGAGCATAATGGGTTTTGGTCGTAGATGGATGAGGTGGATAGAAGCTTGCGTGTTCTCGAGTTCAATGTTAGTTTTGGTTAACGTAAGTTCAACCAAAGACTTTAAGGTGGAGAGGGGCTTGCGAAAGGAGATCCTTTGTCGGCTTTTTATTTTTTCTTGTGGCTGAAGGATTAATAGGGTTATTGTAGAATGCAATTTGGTTGGGTTAATTTCGTCCATTCAAGGTATCAAATGACTTAAGTTTCAGCTTATTACAATTTGCGGATGATACGATAATTATTGGGGAAGGCTCATGGCGTAATCTATGGACTATCAAAGCTGCCTTGAAGGGTTTTAAACGGGCGTCAGGTTTGTTGATAAATTTCAGTAAGAGCAAAGTTAGTGGCCTCAATCTCAAACAAGGTTTTCTAGAGGAAGCCTCAACTTTTTTGGCTTGTGATATCAACATTGTTCCTTTCCAGTTTCTTGGAATTTTAGTAGGTGCAAATCCAAGGAGACATAGCACTTGGAGACCGTTGTTGGATAAACTTAGGAACCGGCTATCCAAGTGGAAAGGGAAATTTTTTTCTATTGGTGGTCGGGTGACTTTACTGAATTATGTACTCAACTACATTCCAATTTATCTCTTCTCTTTCTATAAGGCTCATAAGTATGTTTCCCAAGAAATTATTAGTATTCAACGGGCTTTCCTATATGGTGGTGATTCGGAGAAAAAGAAAATGGCGTGGATTAGTTGGCGGTTGGTGTGTAAACCGAAGGATCGGGGAGGGTTAGGAGTAAAACATTGTGAAATGTTTAATCTTTCTCTCTTGAGCAAGTGGAAATGGTGTATTTTTAACAAAGTCAATATTCTGCGGTCAAGTTTGTTGTTGGTGAGGTATGGAGATATTAAATCAAAAATATTTGATGATGTTAATTCGTTGGTTAACATAAGTGATTCTCTACGGTGGATAGATTTGACTCTTGTCACTGTTTTGGAAGACGAAGATTGCAACGGGTTCTCAAACAACATTTCTTGTAAAATTGGAAATGGTTATTCTATTGAATTTTGGAGGCAGGTTGTTTCCATTCATTTTTGCAAGAGCAGCACACCAGAAGCACAAAGTTTCAACTCTGGGGGATAGGGTGGATAACGTGTGGATTTGGGTTGTGAAGCTTAAGGAAGATAGGCTGCTCCAGATGGATGAGGAAGCTGAACTGGAATCTCTTTTGTGTATCTTACAGGATGTACAGTTAAACCGGCAAGTGGACTATTCATTCGTGTGGTGGAGGAACAAACATGGATTCTCGGTAAAAAGTAGCTATCAAGTAATAGAAGCAGTGCCTGACATTGACGTGTAGGTGGATGAGAGCATTATTCATCTTTTGGATATGCTTTAGATCACTAATATGCCTAGCAAAATACTTATTTTTCAGTTGGAGGATGTTGTTGAATCGGTTGCCAAGCCGCGTAGCTAATGGATCCCACAATTTAGTTTATCCCTTTGGTTTTGCTGTTGAAGAATTTTTACCCCACCTTTTCTTTGATTGTATGCTGGTTTTTCAAGTTTGGGAACAGATTTACAAATGGTTGGATATGTCGTTTCAATTCGAGTTGGATACCTTGAGTAGTAACTTCAACAGTTTCAGTTTTATGCTCAAAGGTAGAGTGTAAAAGAATATTCGTCTGTTGGTGTGGCTTGCGGTCTGTTGGGCAGTTTGGTTGACCAGAAATGAGATTTTATTTCAAAGAGAAGTATAGAATGTAGTTGGGGTGATTGATAGGGCCAAAGTGTTGGCTTGGAATTGATTTGCTGCTAAAATCAAAGGTGCAACTGTTTTTTGTTGGGTTGACTGGTGTACAAATTCAATGAATTTTCTTATGAATCATTGACTTATTATCTTATTTTAGATTTTGATTTAGTTGACATTCCTATAATATTTCTCACTTGTAAGGTTGAGTACTCACTTTTTTCCTTCTATTAATATTAATACAAGTTTTTGCTTATTGAAAAAAAAAAAAGTCACTACAAACTTACTTTAACAGTTTAACGTACACTCCTTTTTTTTACTTGCCAAGTATTGATTAATTATAATTACGTATAAAAAATTTATTAATTTAATAGATGATTAATTCAATTCAACTTTAAAATATAACTAATTTGTATAATTGATAAATTATAATTTTAAATATAAATTAAATTAATAATCCATTCAATAGAATTAGCTATGTTTTTATACTTGATTAACCAACCAAGTAAAACATAAATATGCAAAAATAAGTGTACGTGTATCATTTCTCTAAATTTTTATTATCATGCAGAAAATTCCCTGCATATAAATAATTTATAAGTGTGAGAAAAACATATGATTGAAAAATAAAATTAGAGATTTAGGTGTAACAATTAATTAATTTTCCACTTAACTGTCAGCACAGCAACACGTTCCAAACTCACACACCTTAGCTTCTCTATGAGGAGGACAAGTAATCCAATGGCAAATAGAGTCAGAGGAACATGGAAAATGAAATGCTATTATGTAAAACAATAAAAAAAAAGGAATATTAATAAAAAGATACAAAAAAGTTATGAATAAGATAAATAATTGATTTTTTAAAAGAATGATAAAAGGCTTACGAGGAAAATCAAAGGCAACAAGAAATGAGGAAAGAAATAGGATCATGAAATAAATATACTTAATAATTTTAGTCATATTTTTCTTATTTTTGTGTATAATGTAAAAAACAAATGTAATGCTATTTTTACTTTAAATAGGTTTTAGTAAGAAACCCTTCCAAAAATAGAAACGTTATTATAATTCATATTATAAAAAAAATAAAGTAAATCATATGTTCAAAGTTAATGTATAGATAAATTATATATTTGAGAAAATATTTCTTACCTTTTCTACCTTAGCATGGAACAAATTAAAAACAGTTTGTTTATTTTATAATCTACAAACATTCAATAGTTTATTAGCTTCAGTTAAATGTTTTCAACTCTCATAAAATAATAGATTAATGTGTCGTTGTTCATTCATCTCAACCTATTGTTCACTTGATTGAGATTAACAAAAATCTCAAAAAAATGCTTTTGATAGTAACCAAGGATCATTATTTATTTTTTTATTGTAGTTAATCATGAAATTTAGCCATTCAACTAATAGATCTAAAAAATATTTGTATTTATTTTCAACTAAAGCATGAAATTTAGTTGTAAAATACAAACATTAAAATTTTTTGAATCATTTAACTAAGAAAAACATAATAAATAAAAAGTAAATAAATAAAAGATAAATTGCGCATAAAATGGAAGTCATGTTTGTTGGAGGAGAGATATCTCTAATCATTGTTTGGTCCAGATCAGAGCAAACTTTTTAGACTGGGGCTAAGCCATTCAAGTTCTTTCCAACTTGGATTGATCATCTGGTGTTCTTCAATAATGTGGTTGAAGCAATGTGGAAATAAATCAACTTAAATGGCAACAAGATATTTGTATTCAAAGAGAAATTGAATTTATTAAAAGCATATTTGAAACATTGGAATTTTGAGGTCTTTGATAAATTGAATTTGGAGGTGGATGAGGCAATCAATAATCTAAATACTCTTTGAGCAGGGGTTGGCATAAGAAGATGTGAGAAATTGGATCGAACTTTAGTATGGTCGAAGGGTAGCTTCTTCGTTTGACAGGATTAAGCATGAAGTCGAATGTTGGTCACATGCTTGTGTCGAAGATGCTAGGGTTGTTAACATGTTAAATTAGGTTTTAGTGTTTAAACCCTAATTTGTTAAGTTAGCTTGTTTATTAAGTTGGCTTGTGTAATGGGCCTTGTGGAAAAAGCACATTAGTTAGTATGTTAGGTTTTATTATAAATAGCATACTAGTCGATCTCATCATTGTAAGCTGCAAATCCTAATTTAGGGTGAGAGAGGTTATTTGTTATTCTTGTAAACTTGTAATCTTGTTTTAAGAGAAAGTAAAAGAATAGCAGTTATAACCAATTCTTGTGTTCTTCTTATCTTCCCTAATTCCTATTATATTTTGTTCTTGAAATCGTTTTTCATATCAAATTGGTGCGGTGAGCGTGGAGAAGATGCCTTCAACAAAGTATGAGATTGAAAAGTTCACCGGAGTGAATGATGTAAGTACAAACCTATACTCACCGAGGAGTTTTTGATTCATGGCAAACACCATAAGTGAACAAACAACAAAGGCACAAGTGAATGACTCAAGGAAATGCAAGTATTGGCTATCCAAGACAATGAAGGTCGACCTACCCTGTGTCTAGGTCAACCTATAAAGCTCAAATTACTCAGAATGTGGTTTTGCATCAACTAGGTCGACCCAGTATATCATTTGGTCGACTCAAATTAAGGCAGACAAAGAAGATTCAAACATGCCACTGTTAGGTCGACCCGCTTACCTTCCTAGGTCGACCTAAATTGAAGAGATTTGCACACCTCACTGTTAGGTCGACTCACCAACACTCCTAGGTCGACCTAAACTGAAGAAAAGTCCCAAGAACACATTTCAACTGATTTTAGGTCAACCCAAACCTCCAACAGATCGACCTAACTGGGAACAATTTCAACCTAACTAAATCTGCTTCTGTTAGGTCGACCTAATCAATGAAACAGGTCAACCTACCTTCTCAAAAATGCCAAAATTGTATGTTTGCTCTGCATCAACACACCAGCTCCCATATATATTGTTTGCTGTCAATTATTGAGTTTTTCAACACCAACAACTAAAAGATACACAAAGGCTTCTCATCTTCGATCTTCGTCTCAACTCCAACACAACTACACACAATCATTTTTGCGTTGAGGGTTTGCGTTCAAGACCGATAACGTCCATGGAACGGAATTGAAGATTCCTAGTGGGTGAAGATTTGTGGGGTTTTTGGTGAATAAAATCTGCGGATTTTGTCCTCCAAGATTGGTGAATTTTGGGGGTTTTTATCAAGAGGCTTTATCAAAGATTCAGTTGAGTGTGAAGATTGAAGAACAAGGGTTCAAGCAATTCAATACACTGCAGCAAGGGAATCAAAGTGAAGCTCTTGGAAGATACTTGATCTGGCTCAAGATCAAGGGGAAGAAGATTCAAAGGATCAACATATTTGGTTTATCGTTATCGCTTTGTTATCTTCTTTGTATAAACTGTTTTCAATCATAATTAAAGACATCCCAATTCCCGTTTGGAATTGGGGGCAGATGTAGTCGTAGCGAGGACGATCGACGAACTGCCTGAACAAATATCGTGTTCTTATCGCTTTTATATTTTCTTTTACGTTTCGCTTAATTCTGGTCATAATTGCAAATTGATCAAAGGTTCAAGTGTTAAACTTGTGTGATAAGATTCTGCATAAACATCACAAGTCACCACACATTGAATCATAATCAATTTGGACATTATTACCAAGTGTTTGATATATTGCTTCAACCATTATCAATTCATTATAAACAAAGTTAATCAAGCAAGTAGTTAAACGATTTACATTAGCTTAACTGATTGATTCTCTAAGTGGTCTTTTCATCGTTAACTCTTAACTATTTCGTGGTTTAATCACATATCTGATTCTTTCAATAGTGGTTCGGAATAGATGCGAGTCGATCCCGAAACGCTTTCGCCTAAGTTTGAGATAAGTCCGAAAAACTCTGTGAGATCTATTCACCCCCCCTCTAGATCCTTAAGCCTAGCGTCTAACAAGTGGTATCAAGAGCTCTGGTTTATTCCGTGCTACGTGAAACACTTATTGGAAAGATGGCTTCCGGACCTAAAGGGGCTCACAATAGAGCTCCAGTTTTCAACGGTGAAAACTATGGCTATTGGAAGGATTGTATGTGCGTTCATATCAATGCAATTGATAGGAACATTTGGACAGCAATTGTTAATGGTCCCTTTCAAATTACCATGACAAATGCAGCTGGTGCTGTTGTCCCTAAACCAGAAAATACTTGGGATGCTGAAGATGAAAAGAGATATGGATACGATTGGAAAGCGAGAAACATTCTAATCTCAGCTCTAGGAGTTGATGAATACTATCGTGTTTCCCATTGTAGATCCGCTAAAGCTATGTGGGACACATTGCAAGTTGCCCATTGTCGCACGCTCGCGAAAAATGAACAGATTCGCCACCAATATATTTATCCCATAAGGGAAAGGAATATCAGAAAACCTAACAAAGGAAGGAACAGGGTCTTGCGACCAGAGAATCTAGGTGCGGGAGTCGGTTACGCGAGGGGAAGGTATTAACACCCCTCGCGCCCATCGTACTCGATGGTATCCACCTATGTTTGTTTCTATCTAAAGGGTGTGTACTATGTCTATATGCGAATGAATGCAAAATGTAGGGAAAATAAAGAATTATACTCGCACGGGCCCTACCCCGCTGCCTACGTATCCTTTTCAGGAATCAGAGTTACCGTAGCTCGGCTCACGATTTTCTGTTTGTTTTTGTGTTTTTTAGTTGGGCGGAGTTAACGTTCGCGCTCTTGCATAAGGGATCGCCTACGATGCGTACGAGCGGAAATAACAGTGCCCTTAGGTGCCAACGAGGCAAAAGAAAAAGAAATGATTGGTTTGTGTCTTTTAGGGTAGATGGGTGATGAACAGTTCCCAATACCGGGCCACTCACCACTTTCTCTACTTTGTCTTAATTTGAAACATTGTTAGGTGTTTTAAGTGTTTTTGGTTGTGTATTTTTTAAGGGAAATTACTCTGCGATTCGAATCACATAAAAATGTATAATGATCGAGAAGCAGATTAGGGAATGAATCCCACTCACTTCCATCCCATTATGTAATGTTCGAGAAACAGATTAGGGAATGAATCCCACTCATTTCTCTCCCATTAATTAATGTTTGAGAAACAGATTAGGAAATGAATCCCACTCATTTCTCTCCCATTAAGTAGTGACAGAGAAACAGATTAGGGAATGAATCCCACTCGTTTCTATGCCACTAAGCGATTGAGAAACAGATTAGGGAATTAATCCCACTCATTTCTCTATCACTTTCTTAATGTGATTCGCATCTTCCTTTTTAAAAGTATTTTAAAAGTTGAAAAGAAAAAGAATGCAAGAGGGAACTAATCCTAAATTCTAATCTAAGTTGTTTACAAGTCTAAATCCTAATGTTAACATGGTGACTAAATTCTGAAAGGAGCATTAAAATAGTATTAACAAAGTAGGCCAAAAATATGGCCAAAAACAAGTAACAAAATCACACAACAATTATACAAAGAAATAGCATGGAAATGATACGAAACATAAAAGAAACGATCCAAACATTAGTGCAAAAATCAACCTAAAAATACCACTATTTTTATGAGTTTTATTGGTGTTAAGGGAATTCTAGTTCAAGTCTAAATTGCACTTAAAAAACCTAAATTCTAATAATCCTAAACTAGTATTTTTAATGTTTTCTATGTCATTTTAATTATACTAAAAATGATGGAGAACAAACTAGTTAAAAAAAACACTAAATCTAACATGAATTATGCACACAGGGGGGTTTAAGTGTAAAACAGTAGTGCAGTCAATAGATTTGCACACAGGGCCCAGGGGAGTGGCCCAGAATGGTTGTTTTTGTTACAGCTTTTCTTATGCCAAAAAAGTGAATGGTTCGTGGGCCTAGAGGGGGTGTGAGTGGCAATTCGCGTGGCCCATTATAGTTTTTGTATCAGACTTCAGTGGCCAAAAATGGCAGTGTTGGGCCAAGGGGTGAATCAGAATTTGTATAACCCATTGTGCATGATCCATGAAGCTATTTATCAGATTTTTTTAAATTAAAACAAAAATGAATCAAAACAAAAAATGAAATAAGTAAAACAGAAAGGGGAGTTTAGGGTTATTGAGTGACGCTTCAGCTTCTATTTCAAACTCACCTCTCTCCTTCTCTCGTTTCACTCTCTCGCCGGTAATCGCTCCGTCACACCGGAGGCGGCGGAGCTCACTCAAACCCAAAATTAAGATCGCCAATCAACCCGTCTCCACTTCCTCTTATCAAAAACCAATTCGGTTTCTCAAGATCCTCTCTCAAACTCTCCTAATCAGACTAACTAGGAAACCCTAGATCTAACCAAAAGCTCAAATAGACAAAAATGGCGGCGAATCAAAGCACAAGAATATAGGGGAAAGAGATAGCGAGATGCACACAACAATTTCTGTGACAGAGTGAAGGTTTAGGCTTACCTACCGGAGCAGTTCCGGCGACTCTTCAACGGCGATGACGGTAACAAGAAACCAGTGGCTCGACGTGAAATAAACGCGAGGATAACTTCAATTCTGGTAATCTTCTGCTACTCTTCTTCTTACGTTCCCTTCCTCTTCTTCTTCTTTCCCTGTTTTATTCTTGATTGCGTGTGTGCGAGCGTCGTGAGATTAGCGCGTTTTGAGAGAAGGTGAGGATGTGAATTAAGCCGAGGAAGGTTGCAAGATTGAAGGAGGCTACGCTCTACTCCATTGAAGCTCAATGAGAGGCTTCAATGGAGTCTTTGGCTCTGAGCGTATAGTAGTGTTTGGGGAAGGATGAAGGATGAAGGTGACGGTGAAGATTGAAGGAGAAGAAGGGGAGGTTGCAGAGAATTGTGAGAAAGAGGGAATGTAATGGTGAAGAGTGAGGTGAAGATGATGATGAAGAATCGTAGAGTGTGATGTGTGTGTGTAGAGAGTGAAAGTGGTGGAGAGTGGTGAAGAGTGAAAGGTGAGTGTTATGGTGCGTGAAGAGGTTTGAATTGTGGAGGGAGATTTGAATTTATAGGAGTGTGATTCTGTTATAGGTTGCAAGAGGTTGGAGGAGTTTGTTAGGGATGAAGAAGTCTGAACTGTCAGATTGGGAGACTCTGTTATGAAACTGAGGGTTGAGATTAAAGGTTAGAGAGTTAGTTTTCTGTTTTGGAAGTTTGTTAGGATTGGTTGTGTTTGTTAAGTGAGAACTGAAAGTTGGTTATATTCTGTTTCTTGACAGTTACAGTTCTGTTGGACTGGTTATTGTAAGTAACAGTTAGCTTAACGAATGGAAAATTGGTTTCAGAACTGTGTTAAGTACTATAGCATGAACTGTGGTTTTCGTGAATGAGCTTGGTGTGGTTAATTGAGTAGGCGTAGCAGCTTTGTAGCAATTCAGTCTGTTCTTTTGAATGTCGGCGTCGATTTTGTATTGGATGGTTAGATGCAAGCTTTAGTGGGTTGAGTTCTGTTTTGAAACTGTTTGTGATGTGCAGGCGCGAGTCTGAATGTAAAGTGGATGTGTGAACGCCAACCTGTGATAACTTGACCGTCATGCTGCACTCGGAATTAGACTGGACCGAATGGCTTTGTGCTATGGTGCTGAACATTTTATTTGACTGTATGCTAAACTGATGATATGATTATTTTGTAGTACAGTAATGTGTTGTATGGTAAGTGTCTGAACTGTTGTGGTCTGATTGTATTTTCTCTGGTTTTTGTAGGTTCAGTTCTCATGAGGTTGAACGCTGAACTGGTTTTATTCTAGAGCTGCAGGGAGTTTGGGCATGGATTGTAATTTGATGGGGCCATATGTCGCAGAGTGATATGTATGTGTGTATGCTGCAGGGGTGACCTCAAATAAATGTATGATGGAGCAAGGTATGGCTGCTGAATCTGGTATAAGCATTTGTGAAATTATGGACTGTTAATCTGAGTTAGGACTGAATGTGCAGGGCTACGGTTGATACTCGGTGAAGTTGGGCTGAATGTTTAACTTGGAGTATTGCACTGCATTTGCAATGTACAGGTCTGTTTTCTTTTTGAAATAAGCTTCCTGTGCAACATTTTGTTAAGTGTTTGTAGACATTAACCTTTAGTGAATCATGGATGAACCAGAATTTTACTTATGAGCTTGGGTTTGTCTTGAATATTTTTGAATTTGGTTTTTTGTTTATTTCTCTACTGGTTCTGCAGGTAGCCCGTGTAGGTATATGATGGCAAGGGGACATATTATGAAGGCGCTCGTTGGCGGAGATGAATCAACATAATGAAGGAATTTGAATTCTCACGATTGGAGGATGGCCAAAAGGAAATGAGGATAGGATGGAGCATGGTAACCTGACATTGCAAATTGGATGGAGCATGGGCATGAGGAGCAAAGGTGATGGGAAGTGATGTAGTTGAAGACTTAGAAACAGTAGGCTTTTAGGACATTTGTTGGCTTTGAATGTAAATTTTTGTAGTTTCTTTGAGATGTAATATATAAATTTTTGTAATATAAGATAGTGTATCTTGAGCTTGAAATTGTGAATGATGTGGCCTTTTGTAATGTGATTTTTTGTAGTTAAAGAATGGATGGAGTTTGGAATGATCTCAACTTCGGTTATGTATGGATCTTGAATGAATATACAAGTGTTGTTTTGAATAGAATTTGGATGATGGATACTTGAATGGAATAGAAATGGGAATAAACCTTTGATACCAACCATTGTCTTCATGCACCTTAAATCCACCTTTAGGTGTACTTTAACTTTTTCTTTTCAAATGCGCGATGATGAAAGTCTAATAAGTTAACTGAGATGAATCTTGAATTGACCACCTGGAGGGGATAAAGATAAAGAATACCATGCCGCCATATCTTGTAACCCAAACTTCAATTGATCCGAGAATAAACCAAAATCGTCCCAATGAAGCTCTCATATAGGAATTTGTTAATTTGGTAAAGAAGTATCAAAACCTTAACCTCCTCAATCATGATTAGTAAGAGAAACAAACTTGAATTTTTCTTGAAGTATAGTAAACCCTAGTTCTTCAACGTCTTTGATCCCAATGCCATATTTATTGATTAATGATGCATGATGTGTTAAATGACCTAGTGGAGGTATGCTGATGAAATGCGAAGCTAAAGCCAGTTAGAAATTAAAGGGTAGGACAAATTTGGGGTATGACAGCTGCCCCTATTTAATCGTCTTAAACCTGAAGGTGAGATTGGCGCTAGCCTTTCGAACATTCGAGGTAGAAGAAGATTAAATATCCAAGTACCAGAAATTTTTCCTAAAGAGAAGTTGGTGTGATTGTTGTCCTTACTTCTTAGTGTGTGAGTTAGTGCTTTTTTTTGTTTTGATATCTGCTGGAGAAAGAGAAATGTTTTTTCTTTTTTCTGGTGGAAAAGTTTATGGTGAGTAATGGTTGAATGGTGATAGCTTGTAACGTGGTAACGGTGCCAATACAGGGTTTTCAAAGAGAATGGTTATATGAAACAATGACTGAAAGGAAAAGATCTCGTACGATCTACGACTCAACATCAGGAGAAGATCTCGTACGATCTTCAAGACTGAAAGAAAAAAGATCTCGTGCGATCTATGACTCAACATCGGGAGAAGATCTCGTACGAACTTCAGGACTGAAAGGAAAAAAGATCTCGTGCAATCTATGACTCAACATCGACTCGACAACAGGAGAGGATCTCGTACGATCTTCGGGAGTGAAAGGGAAAAGATCTCGTGCGATCTATGACTCAACATCGGGAGAAGACCTCGTACGATCTTCAGGACAGAAAGGAAAAGATCTCGTGCGATCTATGACTCAACATCGACTCGACAACAGGAGAGGATCTCGTACGATCTTCAGGACAGAAAGGAAATAGACCTCGTGCGATCTACGACTCAACATTGACTCGACAACAGGAGAGGATCTCGTACGATCTTTGGGACAGAAAGGAAATAGACCTCGTGTGATCTACGACTCAACATCGGGAGAAGACCTCGTACGATCTTCAGGACAGAAAGGAAATAGACCTCGTGCGATCTACGACTCGACATCGGGGTTTGGAGAAGGAAATTGGTTCTGAAATGGTTTTCCAGGTTGGAAATTGGGCTTTGAAAGGGTTTACCAGGTTGGGAACTGGGCTTTGAAAGGGTTTTCCAGGTTGGGAACTGGGCTTTGAAAGGGTTCGAAGGTCGGAAGGCAAAGGATTCACAACACGGGGGTTGGACCTGAAAAAGTTTTCCCATACGGGGGAAGGGACCACGGAGACTAGTAACGACTAGACTCGATCAAAAGACATAATCACGAAGATGTTGATGCTTGCGAAGCATAAGAATTACATTAATCCCTCAGGCCAAAGGCGGGGTGTAACTCTTCAAGAGTGGCAATCGTTCGAATTGCCACACACTAAGTATGGTTATTCAAACGATTGAAAAATGAGATGGGTTGAATGCCCACCCTCATTCACGCTCTAATATGCACGCAACATACGGAAAATAACCTCGGACACAACGATTCTGACGAAGAAAGACATTGTATCCGATCCATATTGTAGAGAAAAGATGAGGCTTCTTCCGGGGATATATATTATTTCTTACCTTCTGGGCACATACAAACTGGCTTATACATTGATGCATGTTTGGAATTTTTGTATGGCGTAATGCTCCATTTTGATGGATATGCTACGCTTTTGAGGATGCAATGTTATATGCAATGGATACTATATGCAGAGTCCCAAATAAAGGCGTTAGTGAGGTAAACACCAGGGAGAATCCCCTTAGTGTTAAGGACCATGTGGAGGTGCCAATAGATATTGGACTTTGATTTGTAAGATGCTCCTTCTTTGACTTGAAGAAAAAATTCTGACTTCTCACCATGTGCCACTGCTTGGAGGATTTTTAGCTTGAGGAGATTCCCTCGATTCTTCATGTTGGGGATGAGAAATCCAGGTAACGAGCCTTGGTTAGGGGAGTAGGACAACTCCTAGGAGAAATAAACTCCTATGCTTGAGGAATGGAACAAACTCTTGGGAGAAATAAACTTCTATGCTTGGGGAGAGACCAAATTTCTAGGAGAAATAAACTCCTATGGTCATGGAGCGACAAAAACTCAGAGTTGTGCCCCAAGCTTCGTGACTTATGGAGGAATTTGCCCCAAAGGATCCTTGGAGAGATTTACCAAATCTCGACGTAACTGCCCCAGATTGGTTGAACTTAAGAGAGATTCCTCGACGTGATTGCCCCATAATGATCAAAGCTTGAAGAGATTTATCGACATGATTGCCCCTGATATGCTGAATTTGAGAGGTCAAACCTCGATTCAATTTCCCCTGATTAGGTACATCTTATTAGAATCCTCAAGCTTCCATTGTTTTGAAGTCAAACAAATATGGAAACAACTTTACCACGCTCAACGGAGTCTTCAAACTCTTCCCCTCAAGGTAATCAAAGAAAGCATTAACCGTTCATGCCCAACAGAGTTTTTAGAGAACCTGCCCCTTGATGGTCAACATTTGAAATGATTAGCTTTTACTCCTCGAAGTTCTCAAGTCTCTTGTATTTTGACATGATCAAGTCACTTACTGATTCTCTTCATGATAACTTCCTTGATGTTAAGCGCATATTTTGTATGCAAAAGAATGTTAATTCTAAGAATGATAATTCTAATGCAAAGCCTATGTTAGTCTTGAAGTTTAAAGAAACTTTTTATTGAAATGAGGTTGCGACCTCTCGTGAATGGATCACTAGTTGACACAACCTCGATTTTTGCATATGAAAGATAAAGCAAACATATGATACCAACATAAATATGTATCACGCTTCATTGGGAGTCAGTTAAACGGTGTCTCATCGGAGTGTGTTTTCAAAATAAACCCTACTTCAATTAGGACTTTTTGAGGGTTGTAACTTGGCCAGGTTCACGGTTTTCAGAAATAAAGGATTTTTAGGCTCAAAATTATTTGGTGCCCACCCCCTTCGTGATGTTCTCCACTCCTAAGTTCAATTAACTCAATCGTGAGTGTTCATCCCTCACAAAGAATTTTGAAACGGTTGAGGAATCAATGAGGTTTTCCGGACATGGAAGTCACTCAACTTTTATTCTTTGGTGTCTGATCACACAACTTTGTTCTTTTGAGAAGGATTTTTATTTTGTAATCCTTGTTTTTCGCTTCTGCTTTCCCTAACTTTTTCCTGGACAAATTCTTTTGAATTTTATTTTGGAGTCCAGCGGGATGCCCTAACTTTTGCCTAAGTCACTTGTTTTCAAGTTGTTGACTTAGCGGGCTCTTCTTTTTCTCCTTTTTTTGAACAAGGTTGTGTGATCTTGAATCTCTGATTTGTTGAAAGTGATTGTGACTGCCTGAGTCCTTGATTGATGAGGAATAACCATTGTGGTTTTGATCCTTTTTTTTGGGATCTTTTGACGGAATAAAGATAACCATTGCGGTTTTGACATTCTTCAACCTTTTGAAGGATAACCATTGTTGTACCCTTTGATGTGTACCCTTTGGTGAGTTTTGAACACTCGATCAATTTAAATGAACACTACCCTGCCCCAAGGTTAAAATAAGGGATTTTATGATTAGAAAAGAAACTCCTACTTCAAGGCTCAAAGGTTTATCGAGGGTCTATCTCCCTTATATCTCCGGTGTTTGGGGATTTGAAATAATGCCTGTACATCCTCAGTAGGGTTTTTTATTCAAAAACACATGATTAGAGATTTTTGCATTTTTATTTTTCATCATTCTCCCTCAGCTTTTTGCCTAAGCAAGCAATAAGTAAAGTTGGTATCGTAATGCCAAAAACATTTTATGAGTGATAACGAATGGATTACTTCAAGACAAACATAAACAATGTATTATGATTTTCATTTAGAAATTAACAAGTTTTTACATGCTATTGATGCTTAAACAAACAATGAAATGTTACAAATGAGAATGCAATGAAGAACTGAATGAATGCCATTGTTGAGGAGACTTGACTCCGTCTGGACTTATTGAGCTTGAATACTTTCTGCAGTTCCTTTCGAATACTTCAGATTACTTCAAAAGAAAACTCCAACGAAGTCACCCAAGAGTTGTAAACTTTTGCCTTACTTTAGGGATTCGAGCAATGCGAGTGATGCAATGCTCAAGATAAGAGTATGTCTTGCTTATCCCTCGTGCGGGAGCCCCAAGCATAGTTGCTAGAATAGTAATTTCCATCATAGGTGAGAAGAATCTCGTATGGTCATCAAGCTCAGAAAAGCTATTTGTTGTAAGGAGAGCTCAAACACCAACTGAAATACCAACCTCCACGGATACAACTGAGCACAAGAACCTTGAAAATGAGAGATGTTTCTACAGAACAATCTGGATTACCCTTTTCGAAAAAGATTCTGACAACGTTGCACAAGGACTTGTGGTGTTTTTATTATTATCCTACCAACGAGTCTAAACAGGGAATTTGTTGATTTTGGAGATTTTCTGAAATCTGAGCTTTCACTCAGGCAAAGGAATTCCATTCACCCACATGTTTCCTCCTTGAAGGATTACATGCCTCTCGTACTTTGGCTTTGAAAGCGTTGCAGTCCTCAGTTGAGTGCCCTATTGATCCAGCATGATACCCACATTGCACATTAGGGTCATACCCAGGTGGAAACGGACGTGGTGGAGGCTTTAGAGATTTGGGAACCACCAATGAGCTTTGAACTAGATATGGCAGAAGTTTACTGTATGTCATAGGAATTTGGTCCAGAGGAGCATTTCTTCGTCCCAAATTACTTCTAGGTGGACATTGATTCAGATGGCCTTGTTGATGTGGAACATATTGCTTTTGTGGCGAATACTGAATCGGTTGTGGTTGGATCATGTGGGGTTGTTGATGATTCAAATACTCAATCTGCTCAGGTGTTTTCCCCTTTTGACTTGGTTGTGAAACAATCAAAGACTGATAAAGTGGAGAATTCGGAATCCAAGATAGTGTGTTGTGCTTCTGACTTGAAGTAGATCCGACATAGAAGTATGAATCAACCTTTTCTTCCGCCACAGGTGGAACTCTATTTCCTTGAACACTCATACCCTCGGGGGTAAACAAAATCACTTTTGAGTCAATGAGATCTTGAATTTGATGTTTCAGCGCCCTACAATTCTCAGTGTCATGACCAGGTGCCCCAGAATGGTACTCACAGCGAGCATTGACATCAAAATTAGGGGGAATCTTTTCAGGCATGGACAGATCGCGTAGCTCAACCAACCGAAGTTCCAGCAAGCGGGGAAGTAACTGAGCATAAGGCATCGGGATCGAATCGAGAACCCTCTGAGGCATCTTAGGTTTTTGTCCACACATTTGGCCCTCTCAATTCATTCTAGGAATATGAACCAGTTGACGTGGAAGTAATGGCACTTGAGGTTGAGGGAGAGCTCTCTGAGGCATCCCATGAATGGAAAGAGATCCTATTGAAGAGAAGGAGTCAACAATTTCTGTTGCAGCAGCATGGACAACATCACCTTCTTTTCTTAGTACCGTCTTCAAAACTTCCATGACTAGGCTCAACTGAGTCTTCAACTGATTGTTTTCCTCTTTTAGTGCACCCTGATTATGGATCAAGTCTTGCATCTCCAACATAAGATGACCCATTTGTTCCCTCATCTCATCCATTTCCTCACGGAGTTTTTCCATAGTTGATCTTGGAGTTGTGGCAGTGAGAAGTCAAATCTGTTGTTGATCTTGAAATCGGAATAGGAAGGGTCCCATAAGTCTTTGAAAGAACCATGAAATGCATGATAGTATGAATGCATGTTCCATTTATGAGAGATCCTAAAGTATTTTCATACACTTTTGTTCTTCTTTTTTTTTTCTTTTGGAATCTAAGCTTTATTTTGTATAGAGTATCTTTTCTTTCTTTTTTTTCGCTCTTCTATTTCCTTTTTTTTTTTTTGAAATAGACTTTAGGATCCCCCATAAATGAAGTGGATAGAACAATGATGTTATGCAATGCAACAACATGGGATCAAGGTCCATATAATCTTAGTAACCACTGTACAATCCTCTGAATAACTGATATAGGTCAGATGTCATGAGATCAAAGGTCCGACATAGGTACCACACAGCCAGAAGAACAATAGTCACCAACAGAACAGAATAGTCACCGACGGTACTTGTCATGTATATCCCTCCCCACTCACAGGTGAATCTAGGTCAAGGTAGGTCAAAAAAGCCAATAGAGGATTGAAAGTAGGTGTAATCATACGATATTGCCTCTTTCAACCAAGCTCTGTCCGTGGATACATGATCGGATCAATCAGACATACGTCTTCTGTCCGTCATGGCCACTTTATTCCTAGTTCCTAAGGTATCACTCATGGCCTGGGTATTGGGCCTTTTACCTCATAGAATCATCCCACCCAACCTGCAAACAGAGAGAAAATATGTGGCCCCCACGGGGACCCATAATATAGTCCAGATGCATGCGAAAAGTAAACATGATATGCGAGCAGGAAATAAACATGATATGCAATCATATATACAGGATGAAAACATATAAATAAATAAATAAACACCCAATAAACGAAACAAACAAAGGCTAGGATCGACTCGCTAAGAATGGACCAGCACAGGTCTATCACGTCCCCAGCAGAGTCGCCAGCTGTCGCACGCTCCCGAAAAATGAACAGAGTCGCCACCAATTTATTTATCCCATAAGGGAAAGTAATATCAGAAAACCTAACAAAGGAAGGAACAGGGTCTTGCGACCAGAGAATCTAGGTGCGGGAGTCGGTTACACGAGGGGAAGGTATTAACACCCCTCGCGCCCATCGTACTCGATGGTATCCACCTATTTTTTTTTCTATCTAAAGGGTGTGTACTATGTCTATATGCGAATGAATGCAAAATGTAGGGAAAATAAAGAATTGTACTCGCACGGGCCCTACCCCGCTGCCTACGTATCCTTTTCAGGAATCAGAGTTACCGTAGCTCGGCTCACGATTTTCTATTTATTTTTGTGTTTTTTAGTTGGGCGGAGTTAACGTTCGCGCTCTTGCATAAGCGATCGCCTACGATGCGTACGAGCGGAAATAACAGTGCCCTTAGGTGCCAACGAGGCAAAATAAAAAGAAATGATTGGTTTGTGTCTTTTAGGGTAGATGGGTGATGAACAGTTCCCAATACCGGGCCACTCACCACTTTCTCTACTTTGTCTTAATTTGAACCATTGTTAGGTGTTTTAAGTGTTTTTGGTTGTGTATTTTTTAAGGGAAATTACTCTGCGATTCGAATCACATAAAAATGTATAATGATCGAGAAGCAGATTAGGGAATGAATCCCACTCACTTCCATCCCATTATGTAATGTTCGAGAAACAGATTAGGGAATGAATCCCACTCATTTCTCTCCCATGAATTAATGTTTGAGAAACAGATTAGGGAATGAATCCCACTCATTTCTCTCCCATTAAGTAGTGACCAAGAAACAGATTAGGGAATGAATCCCACTCGTTTCTATGCCACTAAGCGATTGAGAAACAGATTAGGGAATTAATCCCACTCATTTCTCTATCACTTTCTTAATGTGATTCGCATCTTCCTTTTTAAAAGTTGAAAAGAAAAAGAATGCAAGAGGGAACTAATCCTTAATTCTAATCTAAGTTGTTTACAAGTCTAAATCCTAATGTTAACATGGTGACTAAATTCTGAAAGGAGCATTAAAACAGTATTAACAAAGTAGGCCAAAAATATGGCCAAAAACAAGTAACAAAATCACACAACAAATATACAAAGAAATAGCATGGAAATGATACGAAACATAAAAGAAACGATTCAAACATTAGTGCAAAAATCAACCTAAAAATACCACTATTTTTATGAGTTTTATTGGTGTTAAGGGAATTCTAGTTCAAGTCTAAATTGCACTTAAAAAACCTAAATTCTAATAAGCCTAAACTAGTATTTTTAATGTTTTATATGTCATTTTAATTATACTAAAAATGATGGAGAACAAACTAGTTAAAAAAAACACTAAATCTAACATGAATTATGCACACAGGGGGGTTTAAGTGTAAAACAGTAGTGCAGTCAATAGATTTGCACACAGGGCCCAGGGGAGTGGCCCAGAATGGTTGTTTTTGTTACAGCTTTTCTTATGCCAAAAAAGTGAATGGTTCGTGGGCCTAGAGGGGGTGTGAGTGGCAATTCGCGTGGCCCATTATAGTTTTTGTATCAGACTTCAGTGGCCAAAAATGGCAGTGTTGGGCCAAGGGGTGAATCAGAATTTGTATAACCCATTGTGCATGATCCATGAAGCTATTTATCAGATTTTTTTAAATTAAAACAAAAATGAATCAAAACAAAAAATGAAATAAGTAAAACAGAAAGGGGATTTTAGGGTTATTGAGTGACGCTTCAGCTTCTATTTCAAACTTACCTCTCTCCTTCTCTCGTTTCACTCTCTCGCCGGTAATCGCTCCGCCGCACCGGAGGCGGCGGAGCTCGCTCAAACCCAAAATTAAGATCGCCAATCAACCCGTCTCCACTTCCTCTTATCAAAAACCAATTCGGTTTCTCAAGATCCTCTCTCAAACTCTCCTAATCAGACTAACTAGGAAACCCTAGATCTAACCAAAAGCTCAAATAGACAAAAATGGCGGCGAGTCAAAGCACAAGAATATAGGGGAAAGAGATAGCGAGATGCACACAACAATTTCTGTAACAGAGTGAAGGTTTAGGCTTACCTACCGGAGCAGTTCCGGCGACTCTTCAACGGCGATGACGGTAACAGGAAACCAGTGGCTCGACACGAAATAAACGCGAGGATAACTTCAATTCCGGTAATCTTCTGCTACTCTTCTTCTTACGTTCCCTTCCTCTTCTTCTTCTTTCCCTGTTTTATTCTTGATTGCGTGTGTGCGAGCGTCGTGAGATTAGCGCGTTTTGAGAGAAGGTGAGGATGTGAATTAAGCCGAGGAAGGTTGCAAGATTGAAGGAGGCTACGCTCTACTCCATTGAAGCTCAATGAGAGGCTTCAATGGAGTCTTTGGCTCTGAGCGTACAGTAGTGTTTGGGGAAGGATGAAGGATGAAGGTGACGGTGAAGATTGAAGGAGAAGAAGGGGAGGTTGCAGAGAATTGTGAGAAAGAGGGAAGGTAATGGTGAAGAGTGAGGTGAAGATGATGATGAAGAATCGTAGAGTGTGATGTGTGTGTGTAGAGAGTGAAAGTGGTGGAGAGTGGTGAAGAGTGAAAGGTGAGTGTTATGGTGCGTGAAGAGGTTTGAATTGTGGAGGGAGATTTGAATTTATAGGAGTGTGATTCTGTTATAGGTTGCAAGAGGTTGGAGGAGTTTGTTAGGGATGAAGAAGTCTGAACTGTCAGATTGGGAGATTCTGTTATGAAACTGAGGGTTGAGATTAAAGGTTAGAGAGTTAGTTTTCTGTTTTGGAAGTTTGTTAGGATTGGTTGTGTTTGTTAAGTGAGAACTGAAAGTTGGTTATATTCTGTTTCTTGACAGTTACAGTTCTGTTGGACTGGTTATTGTAAGTAACAGTTAGCTTAACGAATGGAAAATTGGTTTCAGAACTGTGTTAAGTACTATAACATGAACTGTGGTTTTCGTGAATGAGCTTGGTGTGGTTAATTGAGTAGGCGTAGCAGCTTTGTAGTAATTCAGTCTGTTCTTTTGAATGTCGGCGTCGATTTTGTATTGGATGGTTAGATGCAAGCTTTAGTGGGTTGAGTTCTGTTTTGAAATTGTTTTTGTGATGTGCAGGTGCGAGTCTGAATGTAAAGTGGATGTGTGAACGCCAACCTGTGATAACTTGACCGTCATGCTGCACTCGGAATTAGACTGGACCGAATGGCTTTGTGCTATGGTGCTGAACATTTTATTTGACTGTATGCTAAACTGATGATATGATTATTTTGTAGTACAGTAATGTGTTGTATGGTAAGTGTCTGAACTGTTGTGGTCTGATTGTATTTTCTCTGGTTTTTGTAGGTTCAGTTCTCATGAGGTTGAATGCTGAACTGGTTTTATTCTAGAGCTGCAGGGAGTTTGGGCATGGATTGTAATTTGATGGGGCCATATGTCGTAGAGTGATATATATGTGTGTATGCTGCAGGGGTGACCTCAAATAAATGTATGATGGAGCAAGGTATGGCTGCTGAATCTGGTATAAGCATTTGTGAAATTATGGACTGTTAATCTGAGTTAGGACTGAATGTGCAGGGCTACGGTTGATACTCGGTGAAGTTGGGCTTAATGTTTAACTTGGAGTATTGCACTGCATTTGCAATGTACAGGTCTGTTTTCTTTTTGAAATAAGCTTCCTGTGCAACAATTTGTTAAGTGTTTGTAGACATTAACCTTTAGTGAATCATGGATGAACCAGAATTTTACTTATGAGCTTGGGTTTGTCTTGAATATTTTTGAATTTGGTTTTTTGTTTATTTCTCTACTGGTTCTGCAGGTAGCCCGTGTAGGTATATGATGGCAAGGGGACATATTATGAAGGCGCTCGTTGGCGGAGATGAATCACCATAATGAAGGAATTTGAATTCTCACGATTGGAGGATGGCCAAAAGGAAATGAGGATACGATGGAGCATGGTAACCTGACATTGCAAATTGGATGGAGCATGGGCATGAGGAGCAAAGGTGATGGGAAGTGATGTAGTTGAAGACTTAGAAACAGTAGGCTTTTAGGACATTTGTTGGCTTTGAATGTAAATTTTTGTAGTTTCTTTGTGATGTAATATATAAATTTTTGTAATATAAGATAGTGTATCTTGAGCTTGAACTTGTGAATGATGTGGCCTTTTGTAATGTGATTTTTTGTAGTTAAAGAATGGATGGAGTTTGGAATGATCTCAACTTCGGTTATGTATGGATCTTGAATGAATATATAAGTGTTGTTTTGAATAGAATTTGGATGATGGATACTTGAATGGAATAGAAATGGGAATAAACCTTTGATACCAACCATTGTCTTCATGCACCTTAAATCCACCTTTAGGTGTACTTTAACTTTTTCTTTTCAAATGCGCGATGATGAAAGTCTAATAAGTTAACTGAGATGAATCTTGAATTGACCACCTGGAGGGGATAAAGATAAAGAATACCATGCCGCCATATCTTGTAACCCAAACTGCAATTGATCCGAGAATAAACCAAAATCGTCCCAATGAAGCTCTCATATAGGAATTTGTTAATTTGGTAAAGAAGTATCAAAACCTTAACCTCCTCAATCATGATTAGTAAGAGAAACAAACTTGAATTGTTTTGAAGTATAGTAAACCCTAGTTCTTCAACGTCTTTGATCCCAATGCCATATTTATTGATTAATGATGCATGATGTGTTAAATGACCTAGTGGAGGTATGCTGATGAAATGCGAAGCTAAAGCCAGTTAGAAATTAAAGGGTAGGACAAATTTGGGGTATGACACCCATGAGGGCACGGATGATGTCAAACTAGCTAGAATCAATACGTTAACTCAAGAGTTCGAACTCTTTCACATGGAAGATGGTGAATCCATCGAAAACATGCAAAAGAGATTCGTGCATCTGAAAAATCATTTAAACTCTCTTAATAGACCTGTTTCCAATGCAGTTGCTACTAACAAGATTTTGAGATGTTTAAACAGGGAATGGCAACCCAAGGTTACAGCCATAAAGGAAGCAAATGATCTAAATACCTTAGACATCACCACTCTCTTTGGTAAACTTGAAGAACATAAGCAACATCTTAAATACCTTGACATGCATGAGAAAAGGGAAAAGAAAGATAAGAACATGGAGAAAGAGGTAGAGAAGAAGTCAATAGCTCTAAAGGCTTCAAGCTCCAAGACCTCAAAGCAAGAGCAAGAGGATAGTGATACTAGTGATGAGGAAGACTCGGATGATGAGGAAATGGGACTATTTGTGTGAAGGTACAACAAATACATAAAGAAAAATGGAGCAAAACACTCCGACAAAAGCTTGATCAACTATAGGAAGCAATTCAACAAGTACAAACAAGATGAGAATAACAAAGGAAAATCCAAAGGTCCTTGTTTCAATTGTGGTAAAGTTGGTCATTACAAACCGGATTTTCCATACCTTAAGAAGGAGAAAGAGAAGAATCAAAGCAAAAGTAACAACAAGCCTAGAAGAGCTTATATAACATGGGAAAGTGATTCCTCAAGTGAAGACTCATCAAGCGATGAAGAAGAATCGGCAAACTTATGTCTTACGGCTCATCAACACAAGAAAAAGAAACGTGTAAGTCATCTTAAACCTGAACTTGTAGATAAGGTATCTCATGCTCAACTAAAATTAGCTTTTGAAGAACTACATAGAGATGCAATTGAATCTTTCAAACTTTTGGCCTCAAATAAGAAAAAAAATTCATATCTTGAAGCAAAAGTTGAGAAGACCAAAAAGGATATGGAAGCTTTGAAACAATCTATGCTAGATGTTCAAAAGGATAAAATTGAGGAAGATCCTACGTCATGGTTTGGTTGTGAGACATGTCATATTTGGCAAAAAGAAGTAAGAGATCTAAAGGCCAAATTAGATAAGTCTCTACAACCAAAAGTGACTTTTGCGGTTGATCCAAATAAGTTCAAAAGATCGTATACTCCTTTATATAGTAAATACACTTTTGTACCAAAAGTATCAACTAGCAAAACAGCATACTCTCATCATATTACTTGTCACTATTGTTGCAAAAAGGGTGATACCATTGAAAAATGCAAATTTAGGAGGGTTTTAGTTCCTAAAGGAGTATTTCAATGGTTTCCAAAGTGCAACAATTTATGTACTCACTACCAAGGACCCAATGAAGATTGGGGACCTTCCAATCTAAATTAATTTTGCAGGAAAAGTGTCTTGACATTGCCGAAAGGTTGTGGCTCCTTGATAGCGGATGTTCAAGACACATGACGGGAGACATATCACTTTTCGTTGAGTTCCACACAAAGAAAAAGGGATATGTCACCTATGGAGACAACAATAAGGGAGCTATACTTGGTAAAGGAAGTGTAGGCCCATCTACTGAAGACATTGTCAAAGATAAGGAAGACGAAAGTGAAAGTGTTGCAAAGGAAGATGTTAAGAAAGAGAAAGATGAGTCTCATGATAATGTTGAAAAAGAAAGCATCTCAAACAATGAAGAACTTCCTAAGGCCTGGACAAACGTAAAAGATCATCCAATCGACAACATAATAGGGGACATCTCAAAGGGCGTGACAACACGCTCCAAGATAAGTAACTTTTGTCATCATTTTGCTTTTGTTTCACAAGTTGAACCGAAAAACGCTAAGGACGCATTACTTGATGAGCATTGGCTAATGGCCATGCAAGAAGAATTAAACCAATTTAAACGGAATGATGTTTGGGACCTTGTCCCTCATCCGGGAGCACATTAAGTGATCGGTACTAGATGGGTTTTTCGTAACAAACTTGATGAAAACAGCGTTATTACTAGAAACAAGGCTAGATTAGTAGCTCAAGGCTACAATCAAGAGGAAGAATTATCTAAGCTTATGCAGAGTGAATTTGAGATGAGCCTCATGGGAGAGTTAAACTTCTTTCTTGGTCTACAAATCAAGCAACTTGGTCATGGAACTTTCATAAGTCAAACTAAGTATTGCACAGAATTGCTTAAGAGATTTGGAATGAGTGAGTCAAAAGAAATTGACACACCTATAGCAACCTAGACAAAGATGAAAAAGGTAAAGAGGTAGATGTGAAATTGTACCGAGGCATGATAGGTTCTCTATTATATCTCACAGCTTCAAGACCGGACATTATGTTTAGTGTTTGCATGTGTGCAAGATACCAATCTTGTCCAAAGGAATCACATCTAAAGGCCGTAAAAAGAATTCTACGATATCTCCGTGGAACTACTACTTATGGCCTATGGTATCCTAAAGGGAATGAATGCTACTTTGTGGGATTCTCCGACTCCGACTTTGCTAGATGCAAATCTGATAGAAAGAGTACCAGTGGGACATGTCATCTATTCTCCAATTCATTGATAAGTTGGCACAGCAAGAAACAAGTGTCAGTCACATTATCTACAGCTGAGGCAGAATATGTAGCTGCAGGAAGCTGTTGTGCTCAGATATTATGGCTCAAGCAGCAGCTCATTGACTTTGGTATTAAGCTTGATCGTATACCTATCATGTGCGACAACACTAGTGCTATCAATTTAGCAAGAATCCAGTCCTACACTCACGAACCAAGCATATCGAAATAAGGCATCACTTCCTAAGAGATCATGTCGAAAAAGGAGAAGTTATCTTTGAACATATAGAAAGCAAGAAGCAACTAGCTGATATCTTCACCAAACCTCTTGCAACCGAGCAATTCTTCACCATTCGCAGAGAATTAGGGATACTAGATATCTCTAATTTGAGCTAAATGCGTTTTCTCACTTAATTTTATTCTTTTACATTATATATATATTGATTATGCCCAAGCTAACATTTCTCTTAGTATGAAGGTAGTCCATCAACAAATCAAGAATCATGCCACATTGACAAGAGGACTATACTCCATTCTACGAAATGATGATGAGATACCTACAAATTGAGAAAGTGGTAACATGTTTGTTGTTCACTTCCAAAAATATCATTGATACTATAATATGCTATCAATTAACATGTTTATAGTGACTTCATATATGCTTCTCCATATATCTCATTTACAAGTATATGTTGATCATCATTACTCATAACATATGATGTTTTGGGCATACAAGTAAGTAGAATAAGCATGAATCCAACATACATAAGTATCATCACTGCATTTCTAACATTTTAGGCATTTTAGGTTGACCTACTCTGCCTCTAAGTTGACCTACATAAATTTTTTTACAAATAACAAAATCATGCTCAGTTACGTCGACCTACACCTCTTTTAGGTCGACCTAATCTGAATCATTTTCAGGGTCCTTCTGTTAGGCCGACCCAGCCTCACTTTAGGTCGACCTACTGATACAAAAATGCAAAATTTGGGTCTGTTGGTCGACCCGACCCATCCCCATACATCATTAAGCATACATTTTTCATTCTTGCTCATTCTCAAACCCTTGTGTACGGCCAACCCTAATTCTCCTACATCAAATTCCTCCAAAACTCCCATTTCTCACACAAATTATCTCCAATCATGGCACCAAAATCAAGAAAGGGAAAGGAAATTGCATTCGGATCATCTTCTCAACCGGTAAGTGCTCTAGCTCTTGTTCATCCCGATTGTAAGGAAAACTTTGAAAAGTGGCAAATGAAAAGGAAAATTATCAAGCAATATGTCTATAACCCAAATGTTGCCAACCGTATGCATATTCCTGATGTTACAAATCTGATTCAGCATCAAAATATTCATCCATTGTTGGAATGTGACACTCCGTACTGTGAGAATACCGTTAGGGCTTTCTATGCAGGGTTACAAAAAGGGGACGGTTGTTACTTCCGATTTAAGATGGGGTCCAAATCGCATCTTGTTGAAAAACAGGCTTGGATAAGCATCTTTGGCCTTACGCTTGTGGGAGATGTGTAACAACCCAAATCTACCCCGCAAATATAAACGAAAATCAGAGTGCATTTAAAAATATTCATCAAAGATGGGATGTCACAATTCGACTTAACCAAACAAACATACTTATATTGCACTTAATAAAGATACATGGCATTCGGAACAAAACTTCATTCACCACTTACAACTTAAACTTATAAACATCTTTCAATTCAATTTAACACAAATGTCATCATAGAATACAATAATCAAATAATAAAGACTAATCCCCCGAGTGCTACGTATCAGAGCAATGGACACCAACTCGACTTGCCGTAAAGCAACATAAAGACTTCACATATGTAACCTCAGACATCCACGACTAATCTTGAGTACCTGCCCATTTCCCATGGTAGGAGAAATATCAGCAAAGGGGTGAGATATCTTACAATATAAAGGAATGCATGATAATTATTATAGGAGATATAGATCATACATACTTTCACCACTTCACATCACATAATATCTCACAACATATTTTCATCGCAAACCAACTTATCAATATAATACAACTTTCAAAACGGCAACAATATCATTAATCCGTCAAGACATCATATTCAAATTCACAATTATACTAACATCACTTCACAACAACATATCACCGTCTCGACAATTCAAATAACACAATCAAATGCAATTCAAATGCGACTCAAATGAGACTCAAACTTGTGCATATGCATGTGGTACCATTGGAGTAAAACTCCCGTCTCAAACAGTTTGCCATTGGACCGTCTCAAACATTTGCCACAAGGGCCGTCTCAAACAATTGCCACAAGGGCCGTCTCAAACAATTGCCACAAGGGCCGTCTCAAACAATGCAATGGATGCGACTCAAATGACGCACATCCACAAACACAACTAAAACCACTTAATAAAATTAAACGAAATAACCAACTTGAACGGCATAATCAACTTAAACAACATAACCACATCAATTAAACAACTTCAACTTAATGCCAAGGTTCTATGGCAATAACCGTATCATAGTAATTTACCACATCTCAATCACATCATCACATCATATCGACAAACAACATCTATTCAACTTTATTCTTATCAACATAATACGACTTATCAATAGTGACCATAGGGTCTACAACAAACAACGATAAATTCATCATGTTATAGCAACAATAACAATTCAACATATTGCACAACAACGACAAACATCAACAATTCATCACATTGCCGATAACATCAACAATTCATCACATTGCCAATAACATCAACACATTCATCATATTCCTTAATTCAAGTAATCATCATAATACGTTATATTCAACTTCATATATATTGTTAATTCATCACATGGCATCATCTTCAACTCATACATATCAAATACGCACAATTAATCGCATATAGCATATAACATCTTTATCAATTATGCATATCATCACATACATCATTATCTCATCATGAGGAAGGTACATATCATCATCTCAATAACATTGCATCATCATAAGAAAATATACATCAAGTTATACTACAACACAGTTATGTCAATTCATCACAAAGAGCATACTTCATACGTTAACACAACATAGTTCATCGCTTAACCCTAATAAACATAATAGGAAACTATATCATATGAATCATTTTATTGCATCATGGTATAGTTCATTGCGTTACCTTTCCAACGCTTCGAACGGCGCCTAAAACGGAGTTACGGATCAAAAGTTATGGTCCTTACAAAATCTGTCAAAAATGGACATCAGCAGGTCGACGCAAAGGAATCTTTAGGTCGACGCAAAATGTTTCTGTCCCCCTCGGGTATACGCACGCTGACCCAGTAGGTCGACGCATTCATCAGAAACCCAGATTTTTGCCTTTTTACGCTGCACAGGTCGACGCAAACCTCTGTGTAGGTCGACCTATGCTGCGTAAAACTCAGAAAATCACCATTTTCTTCCCCATTCCCCTCATATAACACCCATTAACCCAAACCAAATCCATACATCATTTGAAAGCAAGTTTAGCACACATATAAGGTTCCTAAACATGTTTCTAATCATGGGTTCATACATAAACATCAACAACATGATTAATGGCCCAATTCCATAGATTCAATCATAAACCCTAACAATTTCAAACTCACACATCCATGGAGAATAACATACAATATAACCCACCATAAACATCATCATGTCAACCCTTAGAGAGTAAGAACCCCACCCTTACCTTAGAAAAATCCTCATCTTCAATGGAGTTATCCCTCTCTTCATGACATAGCTTTCTTCTCTTCCTCTCTTCTTCTTTCTCTTCTTTCTCCACAAAATGAGTTATGAGGTTTAATCTCTAAAACCCTAACTCTTACTATCTTTTCTCACTAATGGGCTTAACCCATAACCCATCCATTGTGTTATATTCTTTCCACTTAGGCCCAATTCATAACATCTCTTTAATTACTCAATTAAGCCAAATAACACACATAAATAATTAACCACACAACATACCCAAATATTATTTCCAATAATATTACGCTTCTACCATCGATCCATAACTTAAATATACTGACTCACAAATTCATAATCCTCCGACTAACCCGACTAATAAATCCGACCACAACTTAACTGCTCAAATCAACATATTAATCCAAATTACGCCTTTAGAATAATACCGATAAATCTCAACTTCAACTAATTCCAACGAATAAATCCTCGATCAATTTAATTAAATAATTAATTAAATTCGGGGCGTTACAACTCTCCCACACTTAGAATATTTTCGTCCTCGAAAATCCATCTGACATAACCATCCTCAACTTCGCTTCCAACTCTCCAATTTCTCAATTGCGCTTGACAACACTTCGACTACCAAAACAACTCAATCCGATTTAAATCCAACGTCAATTATCCGACATCTCTACGACACACTTGTTAACAACTTACTAACCACCTCAGGAATCTCTCGGATTATCAATGCTTAAGGTAGAAATAACAATAACACGCTCAAATGTGGAGATACAATCTTACTTCATTAACTTAGCAACAGAGTCATCACTGCTCAACCATACCTTGACATATGATCCTTAAGGTAGTAAGACTCATAACCCTCATATACTTGGGTTTTCAACATCATACCATTATCGTATTAACAACATTCTCAACACCAGAACATATACGTACTTTCTTTCCCTTAATTATACATGCCAATCTTTAACCAATACCAACAGCTCTATCTCCGCCTCGTCATATCACTCTATAATTTACATCAACATAGCCAGCATAATCAACTCAGTCATAGTACGAAATATCACCTCTTACTTACAGTGCCCAACAACAATATCATGACAACAGGAATCAAATCACTATAACGTCAACTTACCAAGATCGCTTGACAAATACACCCAACTCCACCATCAACTAACATCCCTTATATCATCCTTATAAACTCGGCAAGTATTCACGAGAAAATACCATATTCCCGTTACATCGTTCTTACCTCAACACCCACCAAGTCAAACATGAAGATCAATACCTATCATTCTCCTAGGCTTCCGATACCTAGTTCTTCACCTTTAACAAACACACACGCGTAGCAACTGCACCATCTTACACATCCGCTGCGCAACTCTGACAATCCATCTTAAGTCACCGTCCATGTAAAATCTTTCCTTCAACTACATGGTTCACAATTAATCTAGTTCAGACTTCCTTAAACATCCCTCACAAAATCGTGGCTCCCTCGACATTCTCAATCCTTCACTTTATGATGTTATCTCGCCTGTAAATCAGCTTCTCCGACTTGTTCATTACTTCTCAGCTATTCATTGATACTTTTCCTTTGATTCATGCCAACCAGAGAACAATTATCTTCACGACCTAACATTCATCTCTTTACGCACTATCAAGCTAGCAAGATACATCTATGCCATCCAATCACGATTTCGTCTACTATCAACAAGAGATTAAGGGTGATCAAGTCCTCAATTTGTCAATAGACAGCTGACAACCATAATGGAATGTAAACCATCATTACCAACATTAATAATGTTCTTTTCCAACTTGTACTCATATCACCAGAAGCACTATAATTCTATAATTCACTAATCTTCCAAAATCATCCGAAAATGCTAACACCGACGTCTTGCAGCTTCCTACTAAAACACCTCTGATGATACATCAGAACAAAATTCATGTACGCCATTATCAACACTTCTTATTATTGAAATCATGCTCATCTCTTCGCATTTCAAATTCTTACTCGCGCTTAAAAATGTTTCAACAACTATAATTGCTTCTACCACTGCCTCAATCACTTACCAAGAATCCCACAACAAGGTCTACCACAATACTGTACTTAATCGTTGATCCAGCATCGACATCATACGCAAGGCTACTCAACCAACAGCTTCGCAGTCCATCAGTAGTGCTGGAACATCGCAACTTCTAAATTCCATCTTCTAGAATTTACTCTTGTTACTTAACAGTTACCTTCACAAACGTCCGTAACTTGAACCACACTTGCATATCACCACTCGTTACATAGCTCTTCATCCTTCGGGTAGTGAACATCAAAAATTCCTGCTCATCCTCTTCCTCAAGATGCTCCACTTAATTAGCAACAAAAATCTTAAATCCAAGTCATCTTCGATTCAGGAAACAACAGACTCTAACAACACTTGTACTGTCGCCCTCAGCAGCATACTACATCCTACAACTGATCAGAAGAACAACAAGTACCGATAGTGTTTCACACACTCATCGCGTACACAAGAATAAACAACATTAGACAATATTGGCCGGACAGACCGACCTGCTCTGATACCACTATTGTAACACCCCAAATCTACCCCACAAATATAAACGGAAATCAGAGTGCATTTAAAAATATTCATCAAAGATGGGATGTCACAATTCTACTTAACCAAACAAACATACTTATATTGCACTTAATAAAGATACATGGCATTCGGAACAAAACTTCATTCACCACTTACAACTTAAACTTATAAACATCTTTCAATTCAATTTAACACAAATGTCATCATAGAATACAATAATCAAATAATCAAGACTAATCCCCCGAGTGCTACGTTTTAGAGCAATGGACACCAACTCGACTTGTCGTAAAGCAACATAAAGTCTTCACATAGGTAACCTCAGACATCCACGACTAATCTTGAGTACCTGCCCATTTCCCATGGTAGGGGAAATATCAGCAAAGGGGTGAGATATCTTACAATATAAAGGAATGCATGATAATTATTATAGGAGATATAGATCATACATACTTTCACCACTTCACATCACATAATATATCACAACATATTTTCATCGCAAACCAACTTATCAATATAATACAACTTTCAAAACGGCAACAATATCATTAATCCGTCAAGACATCATATTCAAATTCACAATTATACTAACATCACTTCACAACAACATATCACCGTCTCGAAAATTCAAATAACACAATCAAATGCAATTCAAATGCGACTCAAATGAGACTCAAACTTGTGCATATGCATGTGGTACCATTGGAGTAAAACTCCCGTCTCAAACAGTTTGCCATTGGGCCATCTCAAACATTTGCCACAAGGGCCGTCTCAAACAATTGCCACAAGGGCCGTCTCAAACAATTGCCACAAGGGCCGTCTCAAACAATGCAATGGATGCGACTCAAATGATGCACATCCACAATCACAACTAAAACCACTTAATCAAATTAAACGAAATAACCAACTTGAACGGCATAATCAACTTAAACAACATAACCACATCAATTAAACAACTTCAACTTAATGCCAAGGTTCTATGGCAATAACCGTATCATAGTAATTTACCACATCTCAATCACATCATCACATCATATCGACAAACAACATCTATTCAACTTTATTATTATCAACATAATACGACTTATCAATAGTGACCATAGGGTCTACAACAAACAACGATAAATTCATCATGTTATAGCAACAATAACAATTCAACATATTGCACAACAACGACAAACATCAACAATTCATCACATTGCCGATAACATCAACAATTCATCACATTGCCAATAACATCAACACATTCATCATATTCCTTAATTCAAGTAATCATCATAATACGTTATATTCAACTTCATATATATTGTTAATTCATCACATGGCATCATCTTCAACTCATACATATCAAATACGCACAATTAATTGCATATAGCATATAACATCTTTATCAATTATGCATATCATCACATACATCATTATCTCATCATGAGGAAGGTATATATCATCATCTCAATAACATTGCATCATCATAAGAAAACATACATCAAGTTATACTACAACACAGTTATGTCAATTCATCACAAAGAGCATCCTTCATACGTTAACACAACATAGTTCATTGCTTAACCCTAATAAACATAATAGGAAACTATATCATATGAATCATTTCATTGCATCATGGTATAGTTCATTGCGTTAGCTTTCTAACGCTTCGAACGGCGCCTAAAACGGAGTTACGGGTCAAAAGTTACGGTCCTTACAAAATCTGTCAAAAATGGACATCAGCAGGTCGACGCAAAGGAATCTTCAGGTCGACGCAAAATGTTTCTGTCCCCCTCGGGTATGCGCACGCTGACCCAGTTGGTCGACGCATTCATCAGAAACCCAGATTTTTGCCTTTTTACGCTGCACAGGTCGATGCAAACCTCTGTGTAGGTCGACCTATGCTGCGTAAAACTCAGAAAATCACCATTTTCTTCCCCATTCCCCTCATACAACACCCATTAACCCAAACCAAATCCATACATCATTTGAAAGCAAGTTTAGCACACACATAAGGTTCCTAAACATGATTCTAATCATGGGTTCATACACAAACATCAATAACATGATTAATGGCACAATTCCATATATTCAATCATAAACCCTAACAATTTCAAACTCACACATCCATGGAGAATAACATACAATATAATCCACCATAAACATCATCATGCCAACCCTTAGAGAGTAAGAACCCCACCCTTACCTTAGCAAAATCCTCATCTTCAATGGAGTCACCCCTCTCTTCATGACATAGCTTTCTTCTCTTCCTCTCTTCTTCTTTCTCTTCTTTCTCCACAAAATGAGTTATGAGGTTTAATCGCTAAAACCCTAACTCTTACTATCTTTTCTCACTAATGGGCTTAACCCATAACCCATCCATTGTGTTATATTCTTTCCACTTAGGCCCAATTCATAACATCTCTTTAATTACTCAATTAAGCCAAATAACACATTTAAATAATTAACCACACAACATACCCAAATATTATTTCCAATAATATTACGCATCTACCATCGATCCATAACTTAAATATACCGACTCGCAAATTCATAATCCTCCGACTAACCCGACTAATAAATCCGACCACAACTTAACTGCTCAAATCAACATATTAATCCAAATTACGCCTTTAGAATAATACCGATAAATCCCAACTTCAACTAATTCCAACGAATAAATCCTCGATCAATTTAATTAAATAATTAATTAAATTTGGGGCATTACAAGATGAACTTTGTATAGAAGACCGTGAGGTTCCGGCCAACTATGATCATGTGGCCTACATGAAATCAATTCTCAAAGACCCTTCCGTCATTGACAGGCCAAATGAAACAATTACAGCAGGGCACTTAAAGAGAGATCCCAGGCTCCTAAATTGGATCATCTCCAGAATTATTCGACCACGGGCAGGATGATACTCAAGAGTTGAACGAAATGAAATTGTGTTAATGTATCTGCTTCAAAACAGAACGCGTGTAAACTGGCCAAATTTTCTCGCCGCCAAGTTCTATGAGGTAAAGCAGAAAACTACTGCTCTATGTTATGGTTCAATCATTCAAACAATTGTGAACCATTTCGGTATGAAACTTGATAGACTGCCCTACATCAGCATCAAACAGCCTCAAGACTTCTCCCAAACAACCTTAACCCTCATGGGATACCACTGGGATCCAGATAGGCAAACTTACTATCTCATCCAGAAGGGAACCGAAAAAGTCATATACAACTATGACGATCCTACAGAATTTGGCCACCTTGCAGGTAATGAAGAAGAAGGCAATGATCATGACATAGCAAATGATGATGATCACACTATGGAAGATGTTTCTCATGATACGGATCCTAATTGGCAATATGTTCCACCTCAAGAAGAGGAAATCCCTTGGGGATACACAGCTCCACCTCAGCCGGATTAGTCCAACATCATCTCTATGCTTGAGAATATGCAAATCCTTCAACAATAAAACTTTGAAGCACAACAGCTCCAGTTCCAGAATATGCAACAGCTTCAACAAGATCGCTATGATGAACAACAACGTCAGTATGCAACTCTACACCGCTTGGCTCAAGAGCACAAGAGCGACTTTGAGACCTTTGCATCAAACTTGACTGAAAGACAAAATCGCTTTGAAGAAACAACAGCTAATCGGCATGCAAATCTTAGTCAAAGCTTCAACACTCTAAACATAGCCGTTCTTGATCTGCTGGAACAGGTTGAAGAGGATCGACCTCACGGTTTCCAAAGAGGAAGAGGAAGATGGGGTAGACGTTAGGATGCATTGCATCTCATCAAATCATCTCATTGCATTACATTTCATTCTCATTATGTTTATTTCCTGTTATCTCTCGAACTTAAGCTTGTTTTGTTTGATTTTGTTTGGATAATATGTTCGCTTGGTTGTATTTTGAATATGTTTGGATTTTATGTTCTATTTTTTAAACTATTATGCTATGCAAGATATTGTTCTGTAAATATTATTCTGTTACTCTCTTCTACTATTCTCTTGTTGTCTATCTTTTGATGTTGTCAAAGGGGGAGATGTGTTGAGAGTACGGGGGAGCTGAGTACGAGGGGAGCTTACGCACACATGTCTGGGGGAAATTTCGCCATTAAACCAAATGTTTGGCATCATCAAAAAGGGGGAGTATGTAAGTACAAACCTATACTCACTGAGGAGTTTTTGATTCATGGCAAACACCATAAGTGAACAAACAACAAAGGCACAAGTGAATGACTCAAGGAAAAGCAAGTATTGGCTATCCAAGACAATGAAGGTCGACCTACCCTGTGTCTAGGTCAACCTATAAAGCTCAAATTACTCAGAATGTGGTTTTGCATCAACTAGGTCGACCCAGTATATCATTTGGTCGACTCAAATTAAGGTAGACAAAGAAGATTCAAACATGCCACTGTTAGGTCGACCCACTTACCTTCCTAGGTCGACCTAAATTGAAGAGATTTGCACGCCTCACTGTTAGGTCGACTCACCAACACTCCTAGGTCGACCTAAACTGAAGAAAAATCCCAAGAACACATTTCAACTGATTTTAGGTCGACCCAAACCTCCAACAGGTCGACCTAACTGGGAACAATTTCAACCTAACTAAATCTGCTTCTGTTAGGTCGACCTAATCAATGAAACAGGTCAACCTACCTTCTCAAAAATGCCAAAATTGTATGTTTTCTCTGCATCAACACACCAGCTCCCATATATATTGTTTGCTATCAATTATTGAGTTTTTCAACACCAACAACTAAAAGATACACAAAGGCTTCTCATCTTCGATCTTCGTCTCAACTCCAACACAACTACACACAATCATTTTTTCATTGAGGGTTTGCGTTCAAGATCGATAACGTCCATGGAACGGAATTGAAGATTCCTAGTGGGTGAAGATTTGTGGGGTTTTTGGTGAATAAAATCTGCGGATTTTGTCCTCCAAGATTGGTGAATTTTGGGGGTTTTTATCAAGAGGCTTTATCAAAGATTCAGCTGAGTGTGAAGATTGAAGAACAAGGTGTGGTGGTCGTTTTCTTTACCTCCCCGTTTCACTTGGGAGGACGGCACGCTAAACCCTTCACGCGAAATTTGGAAGGAGAATGCGCCCGTGGTGGGATGAATTTTGTTTCAGTTCTTCCTACGATATCACACGAACTTTCTTATTTGTCCTACGAGTAGGAAAGGGGAAAAAAGATCTCAACTAAACCCTAGGAGTTTGCTAAGTGTGGGGATTTCACCTAGACTAGAAATTCTGGAGTCCGGGAGGTCGGTTATACATAGGGAAGTGTTTAAACACCCTACATATCTGTAGTACTCTACAGGAACCTTCTTTGTGTCATTGTGATTGTGTTTGCTGCTAATGATTGGGAAAGTTTCTCCTTTGTGTTAGGAGAGAGAATTGAATTGATTAAAGAAAGACAGACAGATAGACAGACTGACTATTTTTGGTATTTTATTAGCTCACTGAGATTCCTTGTGAACCTCATGCCTACATATCCCTAGTGGAAGTCAGAGCTTAATGTAGTTCGGGGAACTAACTAGGGAAATTAATTGTTTTTGGTGCCTTGCTTGAAGCTCAAGGTTGAAGCTTTGAATTTAATCTCTGTTTACAGTAAAGAGACATGAAATCATCTTTACAGAGAGGTATTTGTACTATTCTACCACAAACATTTAAAGGAGTGACAGAATAACTGGATTCATTTCATTCAAGAGGGGGACCTTACTTGTGTGTGCAAGTATGCCAGTCAGATGCCTCTTAAATGAAAGAAAGATGCTCGTCCAAATTAGGGAAAGTGTACAAGTCTGGGGATGTGCCAGAGCATGTCTTTCAGAGTCCTAAATGGGAGACTTTGATTGAAATTGAAATTGAAATGTTTGTTTGTTTGAATGTGGTAGAGTAGTAAAAATATCTCTCTATAGAGATAAGCTATGTCTATCTACTGTATAAAAGATTTGACTTTAGCTGGCTTGTATGAGGCCCAAGCTTGAGGCTTTTTGATTGATTTTATTGATTATTATTGACTCTGGGAGATGGCTCCACTGGGGATTAATTACAGGGTATTTTTGTGTTCTGTACGAAGCCCAGAATTGAGGCTGACTCTACTTAGGGAGACTCTATTTGTATGCCTTGTACAAAGCCCAAGGTTGTGGCTAACTGCTGAGGATATTTGAATGAATGACTCTATTTTATGTGCCTTGTACAAAGCCCAAGGTTGTGGCTGACTCTAGCTAGGGAAAACATTATTTTCTGCCTTGTACAAAGCCCAAGGTTGTGGCAGACTCTTTTTTAAATGAATTGAGTATGGATGACTCTATGGGAAAAGATCCTAGGTGTTAGGAATCTTTGACACATGAAAGTATGGTTTATCTGCCTTGTACAAAGCCCAAGGTTGTGGCTACTGAATGATGAAGAACTCACTGGGGAGACTCTATTATCTGCCTTGTACAATGCCCAAGGTTGAGGCTGACTCTTGACAGGGGAGTTTTATTGTTTGGTGCCTTGTATGAAGCCCAAGGTTGAGGCTAACTATTTTTGTTGGTTTTGACTCTACTGAGGAGGTTTTATTTATTGAAAGACTGTTTTTCTTTGGAAGCTAACCCTTTCCAGGGATTTTGACTCAGCTGGTGAATTTGTCTGTTAAAAGACTGACTTTATCATGTTTTTTGGAGGCTGACCCTTTCCAGGGGTTTTGACTCTTTTGGGGAAATTATCTCCTAAGAGAAATGAACCTTTATTTATTTTGACATTTTTATTAATTGACTTTGGAGGCTAACCCTTTCCAGGGGTTTATATTAAAAAATGAAAGAATGTGTGGAAGCTAACCCTTTCCAGGGATTTTATTGAAAATGAATTGATTTTAATTGACTTTGGAGGCTAACCCTTTCCAGGGATTTATATTAAAAATGAAAGAATGTGTGGAAGCTAACCCTTTCCAGGGATTTTGATTCAATGATGATTGATTTGGGTAGCACTCCATTAATTATTAAAGGATGAAAGAATTGGCAGAAAGATTATCTAGTGGAGACTTCTTGTTTAAAGCCCAAGATGAAGGCTGACACATGCTGAGGAGGAAATAAACATAGATCCTAGACTCTGCTAAGGAAGATTGATGAAGATAAGGGTGACAGAGACTGTCCATGTCTCTCATTCCAAAAGGTGTGCTCAATGTGAAATTGAGACAAACTTAGCTTGTTTAAAGTCTGGTTTAAATTGGAAGAAACTCACCAGGGTAGGCTAAAAGGTGACTAAAGACCTGTTCCTATGTTTATAAGAAACCTGATGGGTCCTTGTATACAAGCTCAAGAGGAAGCTGGAAATGCTTTTAAGAAGCCTGTGGGTCCTTGTACAAAGCCCAAGAGGAGGCTAATCGAGGGTCCTTGTTATAGCACAAGAGAAAGCTATGTAGTTTTGAACTTATTTTGGCTCTAAGCAAATGGGTAAGAGGTTTCACCGGGAATAATTCCTCTTTGGGTGGATGTGTCCTATTATTTGGATTCTAAGGTTTTTTGCCAAGATGTTTCACCGGGAATAATTCATCTCGGGGGTTTGAACTACAGATCTCTAATTAGGAAAGAGCCTTCACCGGGAAGACATTCTCAATCCTAGGTCATATTCCTATAATATATATATATATATAGTTTAACTGTCCTAAGGTTTATACTCAGACGTAGTTCTAAACTAATATATGCACAATTTATATTTGACAGTAATTTAAATAAAGACTGTAAATTGAAAGCTTGTAAAGCCTAACCTGGATGGAGTGGAGGCCTTTGAGGAAGTATGTACAGAGCCTCAACAGTATTTTTGTTGTTTTGTTGATAATAGTTGAATATTTATATGATAAACAGTTAATGGTTTTTTTGAAAACAGAAGAAGTGAAGATGGACAAAGGTCACATAGGTATCTGAAGAGTTTCACCGGGAATAATGCCCTTCAAATACCAGAAGAATGTTTTGAAAACAGAAAGAAGATTTTGAAAATACAGTTTTGAAAACAAGCTAAGAAGAGAAGGTGTTTTGGGACTTACACTCTATTAGAGGCCCAGTACTTTACAGTACTGGTGTAAAAGCAATTTGAAAAATGATTTGGAATGACGCAAGGTTTTGTTGTTTGAAAACCTTAATCATTTGATTTATTCAGAGATTGAAAAAATAGTTTTGACAAAAGTCAACTTAATTAAAGTAAACATAAAGATTTTTACTCAATTAAGACCTAAACAAATAGGATTTTATCATGGACTTTATTTACAAAATGATTAGGTTAAAACAAAGTAAAATATGTATTTAAAGTATTTAAGAAAACACCTAAAACATACTATTTTAAACCTAATAAAAATATATGAAATAAATAATATTTTTATTGTTTTTTTGATTATTCACAAAATAGATGTATTAAATGACAAGTGTGTGAAAAATGAAGTGAAAATAAATTAGTTTGATAGGTTAAATAATTATGTGAAGTTAGTGAGAAAAATGAAAGAAATTGGTGTTAAAAAAATAGTTTTGGCCCTTGGAAGGTTTGAACCCACGCCCTCTAGGTCACTCACTCAAAATAATACAACTGGGTCATGGCGCGCTTGGTGTTAGTAACTTGCACTCATTTGATTATGTTTCAAAACAAGTAGTAAATCTTTGAAAAATAAAAGAATCAAAAAGTCTGGGGCGAGGGGGATTCGAACCCCAGACTTGAGGCATGAGGAGACTAAGAGCGCATGTGAGGCCACTAGGGCAAACGATGTATTCGTTTAAAACACGCTTTCAGTTAAATATATTTTAAACCCTCCCCTGAGAATTCAAAAATGGCGCCACCCACCATCTTCATCTTCAACCTCAAGCTCTTCAAATTTGAATTTCTGAACTTACTCGTTTCTCAACCAAACGTGATGATGTAAAGATGAATTTCGCTCCAAATTTCCTCACGGATCTAAATATGTAACTAATATCTATTTATATTAACTACATCTAACTAATTTACCAGAAATCGTGAAGAACCCTAAAATTTCAAAATCAAATTAAATGACTATACTGAAAGATAAATGAATGATGATAGAGGGTTTTTACTCCTCTGATGATGCTGAACAAGATAGAATCGAGCTATTTCACAAAGAGTACTTAAATTAGAGAGGTGAGGTTCAGAAACTTACCTCTGAAAATGGAGGTCGTGAGGATGATAGAGAGCACCTGGGCTTGAATGAATGATCTCAACAGCTTCCCTGAGACTCAATGATGCTAACTGAATGCTTGTTGTAGCCTGAATCCTTCTGAATTGTTCTATGGACCTCCCTCGATTTCAGCTTCAAGTGAACATGGAGGGTGTTGATTCTTGAGTTACAGATGAGCTGCAGCCATCTGGTTAGCTTCACTATGACCTGAGGAGTGTGCCTGGATGATTGGCTTGGCTCGGAACCTCCTGAATTACTCCATGGACCTCCAACTGCAAATGCTCCAAAGTGAGAGCAACAATGGTGTTCCTCCACTTACAGAAGTGATCCAGGTGCTTGGATCACCTCAAATGACTTCCCTTGAGATGTTAGAATGTTCACTTCCCAAAGATGAGCTCTGGTTTGAAGAAATCGATTCTTCTTGCCAAAGAACTTTGAAAAACAATGAACATGAGAAGAGAAAGAGAAAGCAAGGAATATGGTTGCTTTGGTGTGTTTTTGAACGAGGAATGCCTCTGTATTTATAGGCAAATGGATGCAGATCAATTGGCTGTGGTGAGCTTGCTTAGTGTAGTGAGTTTGGTTTCTTAGCCATGAAGAAATTCAAAGAATCTCCAAAATGCAATGATGCATTTTCGGGCTAGCTTCCCCTATCCATTGATTCTATCTGATCTTAGGGGACATTTCAGATGCAAAGTGAGCTCTAATTGGTTGATGGGAAGATTCCTTGGGTGATTCATCAATTTGCCATAAATTCACAAATGTAATCATTACATAATCACATGTTCTTGTTTTTAGAATCTTCTTCAATTCTTATGGCATGGTGAAAATGAATGCATGGCATGGTTTCAGATGTGTTATGGGTCGTGTAGCATCCATAAGAGAAGTTATTTGCACAAAATTTGCAAAGTCCAAAAGTGTCCATGACCTATAATTTTACTTCATGAGGCCAACTTTGAACAAGCATAACTCTTAGCTCAAATTGAATTTGGAGAAGGTTGAACACAATTTGGAAAGCCCTAAACATCTACTTTAAATCATTAGTTTATGTCTTCTTCAGAATCATTTGGGAAATTTGTGAAAAATGAGCCCAAAGTTGGATGAAAACTAGGTTAAAACACTTAGAAAAATTTCAAGTGTTTATGACCTAAACTTCAAAATTTCCAAAACTTCATAAATGATTGATCTTTTGAAAAAAGTTCCTTTGTAAGATGTTGTTTTATTTTGCAAGATCTACAACTTTCATGTTGGAAGTTTTTTGAGTTGTGTAGGTGAAATTTTGAGTTCTCACCATGCCCTTAAAAACCCTAATTCCCGACTTTTTGCTCCTTGATGAATTTCTTTGAATTTCTTTGGTCAAATGACTTTGACATCCATATATTAATGATATTGATCTTTGAAAGTCATTTTTTGACCAAAAACCTTAAAAGTCAATGATGATCCCACACAGTTGACTTTTTCCTGACAAAGTGAATTTTTGGGCTTTTGTGTAGAAACAAGATCTTTTCCTCAAATGAATGATGTAAATGGATTATATTGAGGTAGTAGAGACTCTTGAATGATGTCTTGAGTTTTGGATCCATGCCCTGATTAAAAGTCAACTATCTTGGTGAATTAGGTCAAAAACCCTAATTGTCGACCAGAGGACAATGATGAGTGTAGACTTTGAATTGAGGTGTAATGTCCAGTGGATCTTGTCATAAGAGTTATTTGAAGATGATTAATGTCTTTGAATGGTTTCCTGGGGCTTTTTAGGGTTTCCCAAAGGTGATCCCTGATTTTAGTCCTTGATAGGCTCCAAACCCTAGTCTGCTGATCTGAGTAATCCTGTACTTAGATGACTGGGTGTCTTAATCAATCATAGGTGTAATAATGAGGCTTTTGAGTCTCATGATTGTATTAGAGACTAATCCCTCTATTGATTGATCCTTTGCCTGAGTTTTCTTGTCTTTGAACACCCTCGATTGAATGTCAGGCTGCTCTGGGTACTTGCTTTGACTTGATGAAAATCCTGAAGATATGTCATCTCAGGGGGGTCAAAAATTAGGGTATGACAGATGCCCCTATTTAAGTTTCTTTTATCTGGAGGGAGAGAGATTGAGATCTCGATCTCTCCTGCGTAAAAGAGACTTAAATATCAAAGAATGCCCGAATTTTGGGCGCTCCTGAGATGATAAAATCTTTGCATGACTTGATCCCGTTGTCGCACTTGGCGGGGGATGAGGAGACAAACTCCTGTAGAAATACTTGATGTGGATTCTGGTGAATGGATGGCAATGTAGGATGCGCAATCCATCTTTTTTAACTAAGTGTTGACACTTAGAAAAAGGTAAACAACCTCCTCTCGTTCCGGATGTCCATATCTCGAAACTGGTCTTAGTTGCGTTTGGACAATATCTCAGATAAAGAGAAAATTTCCAAAGGTTTGTTTCCTCATCAAACTTCTCATCAGCACTTGGAGACGAGACGCCATTTGATGGTAGTAGAGAAACTTCAAAGGTTTGTTTCCTCGTCAAACTTCTTACCAGCGCTTGGAGGTAAGATGCCATTTGACGGCTGTAGAGAAACTTCACCATCTTCCCTTTTGACTTGACGTCTTTTGAAAGAATGTCATATGGCCTCATGATCTTTTGAGGGGCTAATGACTTTGTTTGAAGGCGGACGAACTGTTTTCGGGGTGAAAACTGCCATTCGTCAACTGATGCCTGGGGAATCAACGAACTGTTTTCCTAAGAGGAACACTGCCATTCATCGACTCTGTGGGGAGTTAAACATCCCAGAAACAGACAAACTGTTCGAAGAAATTGCCATTTGTCGATCTCTTGAGTATTTAACAGACAAACTGTCTTTTCTTGGGAAAAGACTGCCATTTTCCAATTGCTAGGGGAGCAAACTGTCTTCTGCTGGGAGAGACTGCCATTTGTCGACCCTGTCATGAAAGAAAGTGAGCAAACTGTCTTCTGCTGAAAGAGACTGCCATTCGCTGACTTTGTTATGATAGAAAGTGAGCAAACTGTCTTCTGCTGAAAGAGACTGCCATTCGCTGACTTTGTTATGATAGAAAGTGAGCAAACTGTCTTCTGCTGAAAGAGACTGCCATTCGCTGACTTTGTTATGATAGAAAGTGAGCAAACTGTCTTCTGCTGAAAGAGACTGCCATTTGCTGACTTTGTTATGATAGAAAGTGAGCAAACTGTCTTCTGCTGAAAGAGACTGCCATTCGCTGACTTTGTTATGATAGAAAGTGAGCAAACTATCTTCTGCTGAAAGAGACTGCCATTTGCTGACTTTGTTGGGGAATCTGAACTATCTTCTGGACGAAGACTATCATTTGCTGACTCCGCTGGGGAATCATTTGTCGATCTGTTGGGAGATTCTGAATTTTTCTTTGACAAGAAGTGGCACCTCTTGACCCTGCTGGGGAAATACCAAACCTGTAGGGAATTCCAAAATGTGAAGCAGACTATCTTATCTGAAGAAGACTGTCGAATGTCGCTCTGCAGGAGATTCTCGGCTGAGGAATTCCAAAAGTGAACAAACTATCTCTTTGAGGGAGACTACCATCTGTTGACTTGCTTGGTGAGATCCTTGTGTATGAACTGTTGTTTCGAAGGAAAAAGTTTCTCCGGAACTTGCAGGGGAAACTTGAGTTCATGCCTCAATGACTCAGGCATTCACAGGATCAAAGCCTGATTCGGCTATGCAATTATGATGTAATGTATGCATGAATATTATGATAATGATAAAATGTAAAGTGAATGTGAATAGAATTGTCGCGGATGGAAAATCCTAAGATACGACTTGAATTCTTGTTGATCAGAAGATGTCCTCTTCTTGTAGTTCGAACTCTGTTGGGAATATCTGGTTATCAGTTGTCCGCTGTCCGAAGTAAGTAATACGAATTGAAGTAAAGATCCGTCATCGGGAGATGTTCGCAAAGCGACCTCATGGGGAAATATTGATTCCCGGAGTCTCAACCGTTCTCGGAGCAACTGTTTGCATTCTTCCTATTGTTTGTAAACCTTAGAAAGAAATTTCACCTTTATTTTTTGCAAGTAAATTCATTTTTATTTTATGAAAACATTTGTTTCAAGAAAATGACTGTTTAAACTTAAAATGCATTTCAAGAAACTGAATAAGATTAGATTGCAAAGGAAAAGCACAAGGCTCAAATTATTATATATGGAATGGTAATCAGCCAAATGCTTGATTCCATGGAGTATTTACAAAAGTTGGAAATTGGTAATTTTCGGGAAAAGGGCTACGATGAAACGTGACGACCGTTATCTTTCCCTTCCACTCCGAGTTGCGATGTATTCGTGCTTCGTAGAAGATGACCTACTGCTGATGAATACTCCACTATGGATTTTGAATGATCAAGTTTGTCCTGGACACAGTTACTTGCCATATATCCCTAACTTTTGCGTAAACTACCCCTTTCGGGTTTTAAGTCTACCGGGATTGATTAATATATATTTTTTTATGTCTCTAATTTTTGCCTGAATCGCCCTTTCGGGTTTTCGATTCACCGAGACGCTCTTTTTTGCCTAAGTCGCTCTTTGCGAGTTTTCAACTTAGCGAGCTGTTCTTTTATTTATTTAGGCGAAGTATTTCTTGACTGCGTCGACGTTCACAGGACGGGTGAATTCTTCTCCATCCATAGTCGTGAGTATTAAGGCTCCTCCTGAGAAAGCTCTCTTGACCATGTAGGGGCCGTCATAATTGGGAGTCCATTTCCCTCTTGAATCTGTGAGAAAAGATTGAATCTTTTTGAGTACAAGGTCGCCTTCTTTGATTGTGCGAGGTCGAACCTTTTTGTCGAAAGCTTTCTTCATTCTTTGTTGATATAGCTGTCCGTGGCATAAAGCTGTCAGGCGCTTTTCTTCGATTAAGTTTAATTCATCGAATCTGCTTTGACACCACTCGGCTTCTGTTAATTTTGCCTCCATCAAAACTCTCATTGATGGAATCTCAACCTCTATAGGTAGGACTGCCTCCATGCCATATACAAGGGAGAAAGGAGTTGCTCCAGTCGAAGTACGTACTGATGTACGGTAACCATGAAGAGCATACGGGAGCATTTCATGCCAATCTTTATAAGTGATGACCATCTTCTGAATGATTTTCTTGATGTTTTTGTTAGCTGCTTCTACAGCTCCATTCATCTTTGGTCTGTAAGGAGATGAGTTGTGATGTTCGATCTCGAATTCTTCACAAAGCTCCTTCATCATTTTGTTATTTAAATTTGACCCATTGTCAGTGATTATCTTGCTAGGAATGCCGTAGCGACAGATGATTTGATTCTTGATAAACCTGACGACAACTTGTCTTGTAACGTTTGCATATGAAGCTGCTTCAACCCATTTGGTGAAATAGTCTATAGCTCTTTGATATGTTGCCCCTGCGTTCTTTAGTCCAAAAGGCATAACACGGTAGCAGAACGTGCCCCAGGGGGTGATGAAAGCTGTTTTCTCCATGTCTTCAGGTGCCATTTTGATTTGGTTGTATCCTGAAAATCCGTCCATGAACGAGAAAACTTTGGATTTTGCTGTACTGTCTACCAACATATCAATATGTGGTAAAGGAAAATCATCCTTAGGGCTAGCTTTGTTCAAATCTCTGTAGTCGACGCACATGCGGACTTTTCCGTCTTTCTTAGGAACGGGAACAATGTTAGCTAACCACTGAGGGTATTCTGAAGTGACGAGGAAACCTGCGTTGATCTGCTTTTGAACTTCCTCTTTGATTTTCATGGCCATCTCCGGATGAGTTCTTCTTAATTTTTGCTTGACCGGAGGGCATTCTGCTTTTAATGGCAAGTGATGCTCCACTATACTGGTATCCAACCCTGGCATATCTTGATAAGACCAAGCGAAGACATCTGAGAATTCTTTGAGCAGCTGTATCAAACTCTCTCTGATCTCTGAACTGAGCGAAGCTCCAATCTTAACCTCTTTTCTGTTTCCATCGGAACCAAGGTTAATGATCTCTAGAGGCTCATTGTATGGCTGAATGGCCTCTTCCTTTTGTTGAAGTAACCGTGAAATTTCCTTTGATATTTCTTCGTCTTCTTCTTCCTCTGCCTCGAATACAGGAAACTCAAAGCTTGGAGAAGTCATACGGTCGCACGTTTCAACGGGGTATTTTATGATTAATCTGCATATGTGTGATAAGTTTTATTTAGACAACGAGGGAAGACTCGGTGTATGCAGTTAATGGAATATTTGATGTTTTTTTTTAAGGGTGTTTTTTAGGATTACCAATTTCCGAAAAAGAGAAAAGGAAAAACTAAACGAAGGAACAGAATGACATTTTTATTTATGGACAGTCATTTCTTGAAACAAAGACCCTATAAAACAAAACTCTATTGCTTTGGGCGAAGCAAAGAGGGACATTTTCCTAAGAAATAGTAAAATGCAAAGCCCTATGAAACATCTCTTCACCCTGGGCTATGGTGAGAGGACAAAATAACGGTGAAAGTTCCTACTTAGGAGTGCGAACAACAGTTGAAACTTCAACAGCTGTCCAGTAGTGGCGAACCCCATTGTGCACTAAGTAATCTGGAACCTTAGGCTTAAGCTGGCCTGTGGTAGGTCTTGATTTACCAACCACTGTCTTTGCAACACTCAGACGATCTTCTTCTACTTCAGCAGACTGAGCGGTGTGAGCATACCCATTTCCGAGTGGAGTATGTCGGTTTTTCTTTTGAGGAAACTTCCAATCTTCTGAATGGAGAGACTCGTTGTCGGAGACACTTTCGAGATCATCCTCTTCTGTATTTTGGTCTTGCTCTTCTCCCAAGATGGCATTGACTAGATATGTGAACTCTAGATCCGTAGCCTCGGAAGGTGACTTGGGGATATAATCCTCAATGATGACTTCACCAGTAGATGATGATGAATAGCAAGGGTTATACATCTCTTTTGGCTGAGAGAGGTACTCATAATCAATGTTCCATCCAGTTGGAACAATATCTTCAAGAGAGATTCTTGAACTTTCAGGAGCGGAGTATTTCACCATGTAGTCGAATTTTCCGCTTGGTTCTCCTAATGTATCCCAAGTCTCTTCGGGGATAGGAGGAACTTCTTCTGATGAACCATGACTTCTGGTGGTGAAGCTGTCAGTAACTTCATCACTGCTTGGTTGAGTCTTACTTTCAGATCCTTTAGTCGGATAACAGCAAGGTGGTTCAGACTCTGATAGGGAGATATATCCTGCTTTGTTAAGATAGGATAACCATTCCTCTTCATCGGTGTTTTCCGTACCGATGGTATTGACTGTTTGTTGAACAGGTTGAAGAAAACCTCCACTGCAGAAAGTTTCTTGAATTGGGAGAACTACCTCAATCCCTGGAATAGCTTTTGATGATGTTGGAAAGAATCCAATTCCTGTTCTGTTCTTGTTGTTGGTAGGAATATTAATGTGCCCCCAACCACTGGTAGTGCCATCCTTTACAACTTGGATTGCATCTTTGTATGAAGAGATAGACGCTGCTTTCTCCTTTCCTTTGTCCAAGGAAAGTGCTTGGAATTTAGTTCCAACAACTTCTTTTGGTTCTATGTCGGAGAATGATGACAGGTTGCTGACGATCAGAGCTCGTTCTCCACATACGGTTACCAATTTGTCATTTCTTATGAACTTCAGTTTCTGATGAAGTGTTGAAGTAATTGCCCCAGCCTCATGAATCCATGGGCGACCTAGCAAACAACTGTATTGTGCTGGAATATCCATAACTTGGAAAGTGATTTTGAACGTCTGAGGTCCAATAGTTATGGGAAGATCTACTTCTCCGAAAACTGACTTTCTTGATCCATCAAATGCTTTGACGATGACATGACTTTTTCTTAGAGGGTAATCTTCGAAAGATAATCTTGATAATGTTGATTTAGGCATGACGTTGAGAGAGGATCCATTGTCTATTAGGACTCCTGTGAGTGTATCACCCATGCAGCCAACTGAGATGTGAAGTGGAAGATTGTGGTCCACTCCTTCTTCAGGAAGATCTTCGTCACAGAAACTTAGGTTAGTTCCGGCGGAGATGTTGGCAATGATGTTGTTGAATTGGCTTATTGTAACACTTGGTTCTACGAAAGCTTGTTCCAAAACTTTCTGTAGAGCTTCCCTATGAGCTTCAGAACTCAATAGCAGGGAAAGAACAGAAATCCTAGACGGAGTATGTAGTAATTGATCTACAATGTTGTATTCACTCCTCTGGATTAACTTCAAGATCTCATCATTTTCTTTCGCTTGAACAGCATTGGTCGGATGATTGTCTTGCCTATGTGGTACTTCCTCCGAAGGTTTCTCCACATTTTCTGTTGTTCTGTTGAAGACTCGTCCACTTCTGGTGACTCGACTAACATCAGCAATGTTGACAACAGACGGTAATGGTATTTCCTTACCATTTTCAATGAATGTAGCGTTGTACTTGTATGGTATAGCCTTGCTGGACTCATACGGTACAGGACCTGGTAAGTAGATGACTAGTGGTGCAACTGCTGTCTTCCTGCTATCATACTTAACTTGCATAGGTTCAACTTGATTAATTTGAGGAGATACGGTAAAGACTTCATCATCTTCTCTGTTGGCAAGAACAGTAATGGTATTGTCATCCATCAGCTTTTGAATGTCGTTGCGAACACGCAAACATCCTCGTGAATTTCTTCGACAGATTTCGCATCTACTGTAAGCGTGGAAATCTGTTCCAAAGTAGGCAAGTCCATTTAAAGTTTTGTGGAACCTGACTACCGATCCTTCAAGGTCTTCAACTTTGTAGATTTTGTATTCTCCTGGACATCCTTGAACCATGTTGATGTCATGTTCAGTTCTGACTCGGATATGTTGAATCCATCCCAAGTCCATTTGTTCTTGTAATGCAGCTTGAACTACGGCACATCCTTGATTATTCTTTGGACAAATTTCACATGTGAAGTAGTTGTGAGGTGGTACATGACCGTACCCAGCTTGTCTAGCGTGCATCTTGACAAGATTTTCCCCTATCTGACGAATGTCGTAGATTTGAATGACATTGGGGTGTTGGTCTATCAGATTTACTGAAGCTTCTTTATGCTGCGGCAAAGGATTTGCTTGGACGTTTGGATTAGTATCTTTGAAGGATAGCATTCCGCTCTTTACTAATCGTTGGACGTCAATCTTGAAAGAGAAACAGTTCTCAATATTGTGACCTGGTGCCCCCTGATGATAGGGACAAGATTGGTCAGCCTTATACCATGGTGAGGAACTGTTTGTAGGATTTGGAGGACTCCTTGTCTGAATGAGTCCTTTTGCCAGTAATGTTGGAAACAATTCTGCATACGGCATTGGTACGGGGTCAAAGGCAGGATACCTTGGAGCCCGATTGTTGTAATTTGGAGGTCGAACCTGCTGCTGAGGTTGCTGCGACCTTTGTTGAATTTGTTGTTGCGAAACCTGAGGTTGATAAGCTGGCGCTGAGTTAACAACCGGAGTTATTGTTGCAACTTGAGGTTGGAATTTCTTCTTGATTTTGTGCAAGACATTGCTGACATCTTGATCCTTTTTCTTCTGGAAAGAACTTCCATACTTCCTTGGACCAACAGAAGATTCTGGTTCTTTGTTCAAGCGTCCTTCTCGAACTGCTTCTTCTAAACGTACACCCATGTTTACCATCTCGGTAAAGTCACTTGGTGCACTTGCAACCATTCGTCCGTAGTAAAATGGACTCAAAGTTTTGAGATAGATTTTTGTCATTTCTTTCTCTTCAAGTGGTGGACAAATTTGAGCAGCAACTTCACGCCATCTCTGAGCGTATTCCTTGAAGCTTTCTCTATCCTTTTGAGTCATGGCCCGGAGTTGATCTCTGTCGGGAGCCATATCCAGATTGTACTTATACTGTTTGACGAAGGCCTCTCCGAGGTCTCGAAAAGTACGAATCTCTGAACTGTCCAAGTTCATGTACCATTTGAGTGCAGCACCAGTCAGGCTGTCTTGAAAATAATGAATGAGCAATTGTTGATTATCAGTCTGAGTTGACATTCTTCGAGCGTACATCACAAGATGACTTTGTGGGCATGAATTCCCTTTGTACTTCTCGAATTCTGGTACTTTGAATTTGTGAGGAATCTTAACATTTGGAACCAGACAGAGGTCTGCAGCATTCTTTCCAAATAGATCTTGTCCTCGGAGAGTCTTGAGTTCCTTCTGCATTTGCAGAAACTGTTCCTGGAACTCGTCCAATCTTTCATACACGCCAGCATCCTCACTTGGAGCGTGATGATATACTTGTCCGCCCTGCGGGGGAAAAGTATGCATAATGGGCTGTGGAGAAGCCATGACAGCAGATCTTGGAATCTCAGCGTTCTGTTGTGCGAAACCCATTGCCGTTGCTCTTGGAACTTCAATTTCCAGAGGTTTGTAACCCTCCGGTGGACGCATATCCATGGTGACTTTTGGAGCTTCAGAAGCTGGAGGTATGTACCCTTCTGGAGTAAAGTTATACGGCATGCCCCAAGGTCGATCAGGCGGCATGGTATACTGAGGAATAGGAGTAGAAACAATCTCGGAAACCACAGTCCTTTGTGGTTCTTCTGGCGTTGGTCGATTCTGCGCAACTACCAGGGCTTCTACCATACTATTGAGTCTTTCAACAGTACCTTTGAGAGTATTAATCTCTTCTCTGAGTTCTTCATTCTCTTGCTCAAAGTCTTCCATTCTTTTCTTGCGACTTGAACGAGTGTTGTATGGATGAGACAGCTTGAAAGTCTTGGTTCACCTCCTTCTCCTCCTCTCTTTCTGGAGAAAGGAAAGTGACTATTAGATCCGCGACAATTCTCGTGTCAGTGCGTACGACTAAAGCGATGTATGATATGCAATTAAGTTATTATTTTTCAAGGAAACACCATAATTACGTTATGAAACATCAAACTTTTATTAATTAAGCGAAAACGCCGTTTTTACACACTTTGAAAATGGAAATACAGAGAAACTGAGAGAAAGGACTCTAAAACTTTGACGAAGAGCCGACTTCACGTTCTAACATCTTCTTCTGTTTCTTGAGCTGAGCGTTCTCTGACGTGAGCTGATCGATGATCCAGGAAGCAGGAGGGATATGATGAGAAAGTGACGATTGTGTCACTTGTCGATCGAGTACTTCAAGTAACTCATCCTTCCTTCTTAGGATGTTTTGAATCTCAACATTTTCCGTGTTGACAATTCGATACTTGTTCCTCCAAGCATTCCTTTCTTGGCATACCTTGTTTAATGCCGCTTGCAGTTTTTCAACATCGGTGGAGAAAAGGTAAATTGGTTCCCTTAGGGGAATAGGTTCTTGATGTTGATATGGCATCCTGAGCTTGAATGCTCTGACGCGTACCCATTGAAGGTAAGGATCCAGGGAGATGCAAAGATGTTTTCCTAACAATCTTCTCCCTTTGCTGTGAACAAGACGCCAGGCTTGGACAATTTCCTTCTTCAGCATGTTGCCATGATCGTCGATGTTCTTGAAGAACAGACCCTCCAATTGGATGTTACTTGGTATATTTTTCATGGGATAGCCGTATTGACGACGGGCTAAAGCTGGATTGTAACTGATTCCTCCCTTAGTTCCAATAAGGGGTACGTTGGGAAAACTTCCGCAACTGAAGATGATCTTGGTTTCGTCGTTGTCAGGACTACACCAATCAATGTCTGTATGAGTGAGAGACATGATTTTCTGTGACCAGTAAAGGCCATCCCTCATATTCCAGAAAGTGCTAGACTTCGGCAGGTGCGAAACGAACCATTCGTATAACAACGGTACGCAGCATGTGATTAATCCTCCTCGCTGCAGGTTTCTTGAATGCACAGAGTGATAAGCATCCGCAAGCAAGGTTGGAACTGGATTTCCAATTAAGAAGATCTTAATTGCGTTGATGTCGACGAAATCGTTAATGTTAGGGAACAAAAACAATCCGTAGATAAGCAAAGCCAAGATTTCCTCAAAAGCGCTCATATCTTGGATGCTGACGAAGTACCGAGCTTGATCAAACAGGAATTTGGAGGGCAATCCTTGAATTCCTCCTCTACTCACCATATGAGTTCTGATGTCGACTACGTTCAAAGGAGTAGTTGCAGCAATGATAATGTCGTCAGGATTCTTTTCCAAACCGGAGTACGGATCTTGCGCGTACACGGGTATTCCAATCAGACGAGAGTACTCCTCTAACGTAGGCATGAGCTGATAATCTGGAAAGGTGAAGCAGTGATACGTTGGATCGTAAAACTGTACCAAGGTGGGAAGGATCCCATCCACCATGTTGGTATTGAGCAAAGGCAGAAGTTTTCCATACTTCTCCTTGAAAGCCTGGGGGTTGACCACCAGTTTTCCGAGCTTTCCCAGTTCCTCGACCTGGGGAATCTTGAAGGTGTATTTCCTAGCTCTCTTTCTTCCGTAATCCATGGTATAGATCCTTAAGTCCTTTCTCCGTTTCTCTCTTTCTATGAAGTTCAAAACGTTCGTTATTTAGTTTCCTTGAAAAACGACTCGAAAAAGACTCTTTTTGTTTTTAGTTGTTTATTAATGAATGATGCATGAATGCATGAATGCACACACAAGAGTTTTAAACAAACATGGCGTTGAAGGGTATAGTGGTCATGAAGTCAAAACGCAATCCCCGCCCCAATGGTAAACTAAGGTTAAGGATTTTTGTACCTGTAGAACGGGTTCTAGGGGTCTCAGAGTTTTTGCTCAACCTTAAAGATACGTTGATTGGTATCTATAAGAGAGTTTTCTCTGAGTGTAGTATCTGCGTGACAATTACTTCCGTAATCACCGCTCTACGTCCTAAAAAAAGGCTTTAAGTGGGGTTAATGTGTTTCTAGGTCCTCCTGGTACAAATCAGTCTCGGAATGCAGTGGCGCAGTTAATCACAACCAGCCAGGCAAATCCCAAGAGTAGACTTGGAAACCAAGATTAGAGGGCCTTCACCGGGAAGACATCCTCCATCCTATCTTATGTTGCACTCAAATCCGGGTATAGGATTTCTCACCACAAGGGGGAATCAAGCCCTTTCCCGATACAGAATAAACAAAATAAACAAATATAAATGCAGCAAACACATGAAATGACACAGAGGTTAGGCAGGACCTCTCTTGTTTGAGGGGGAATTTGGCATCCCTAATTCCTCATTGGGGCTGGACCAGCAACAGGTCAACCATTGGTTTGGATGAAAAACCAAGGTTTTTAACACTTATATCCCCAGCAGAGTCGCCATTTTTCTGTGGTGGTCGTTTTCTTTACCTCCCCGTTTCACTTGGGAGGACGGCACGCTAAACCCTTCACGCGAAATTTGGAAGGAGAATGCGCCCGTGGTGGGATGAATTTTGTTTCAGTTCTTCCTACGATATCACACGAACTTTCTTATTTGTCCTACGAGTAGGAAAGGGGAAAAAAGATCTCAACTAAACCCTAGGAGTTTGCTAAGTGTGGGGATTTCACCTAGACTAGAAATTCTGGAGTCCGGGAGGTCGGTTATACATAGGGAAGTGTTTAAACACCCTACATATCTGTAGTACTCTACAGGAACCTTCTCTGTGTCATTGTGATTGTGTTTGCTGCTAATGATTGGGAAAGTTTCTCCTTTGTGTTAGGAGAGAGAATTGAATTGATTAAAGAAAGACAGACAGATAGACAGACTGACTATTTTTGGTATTTTATTAGCTCGCTGAGATTCCTTGTGAACCTCATGCCTACATATCCCTAGTGGAAGTCAGAGCTTAATGTAGTTCGGGGAACTAACTAGGGAAATTAATTGTTTTTGGTGCCTTGCTTGAAGCTCAAGGTTGAAGCTTTGAATTAAATCTCTGTTTACAGTAAAGAGACATGAAATCATCTTTACAGAGAGGTATTTGTACTATTCTACCACAAACATTTAAAGGAGTGACAGAATAACTGGATTCATTTCATTCAAGAGGGGGACCTTACTTGTGTGTGCAAGTATGCCAGTCAGATGCCTCTTAAATGAAAGAAAGATGCTCGTCCAAATTAGGGAAAGTGTACAAGTCTGGGGATGTGCCAGAGCATGTCTTTCAGAGTCCTAAATGGGAGACTTTGATTGAAATTGAAATTGAAATGTTTGTTTGTTTGAATGTGGTAGAGTAGTAAAAATATCTCTCTATAGAGATAAGCTATGTCTATCTACTGTATAAAAGATTTGACTTTAGCTGGCTTGTATGAGGCCCAAGCTTGAGGCTTTTTGATTGATTTTATTGATTATTATTGACTCTGGGAGATGGCTCCACTGGGGATTAATTACAGGGTATTTTTGTGTTCTGTACGAAGCCCAGAATTGAGGCTGACTCTACTTAGGGAGACTCTATTTGTATGCCTTGTACAAAGCCCAAGGTTGTGGCTAACTGCTGAGGATATTTGAATGAATGACTCTATTTTATGTGCCTTGTACAAAGCCCAAGGTTGTGGCTGACTCTAGCTAGGGAAAACATTATTTTTTGCCTTGTACAAAGCCCAAGGTTGTGGCAGACTCTTTTTTAAATGAATTGAGTATGGATGACTCTATGGGAAAAGATCCTAGGTGTTAGGAATCTTTGACACATGAAAGTATGGTTTATCTGCCTTGTACAAAGCCCAAGGTTGTGGCTACTGAATGATGAAGAACTCACTGGGGAGACTCTATTATCTGCCTTGTACAATGCCCAAGGTTGAGGCTGACTCTTGACAGGGGAGTTTTATTGTTTGGTGCCTTGTATGAAGCCCAAGGTTGAGGCTAACTATTTTTGTTGGTTTTGACTCTACTGAGGAGGTTTTATTTATTGAAAGACTGTTTTTCTTTGGAAGCTAACCCTTTCCAGGGATTTTGACTCAGCTGGTGAATTTGTCTGTTAAAAGACTGACTTTATCATGTTTTTTGGAGGCTGACCCTTTCCAGGGGTTTTGACTCTTTTGGGGAAATTATCTCCTAAGAGAAATGAACCTTTATTTATTTTGACATTTTTATTAATTGACTTTGGAGGCTAACCCTTTCCAGGGGTTTATATTAAAAAATGAAAGAATGTGTGGAAGCTAACCCTTTCCAGGGATTTTATTGAAAATGAATTGATTTTAATTGACTTTGGAGGCTAACCCTTTCCAGGGATTTATATTAAAAATGAAAGAATGTGTGGAAGCTAACCCTTTCCAGGGATTTTGACTCAATGATGATTGATTTGGGTAGCACTCCATTAATTATTAAAGGATGAAAGAATTGGCAGAAAGATTATCTAGTGGAGACTTCTTGTTTAAAGCCCAAGATGAAGGCTGACACATGCTGAGGAGGAAATAAACATAGATCCTAGACTCTGCTAAGGAAGATTGATGAAGATAAGGGTGACAGAGACTGTCCATGTCTCTCATTCCAAAAGGTGTGCTCAATGTGAAATTGAGACAAACTTAGCTTGTTTAAAGTCTGGTTTAAATTGGAAGAAACTCACCAGGGTAGGCTAAAAGGTGACTAAAGACCTGTTCCTATGTTTATAAGAAACCTGATGGGTCCTTGTATACAAGCTCAAGAGGAAGCTGGAAATGCTTTTAAGAAGCCTGTGGGTCCTTGTACAAAGCCCAAGAGGAGGCTAATCGAGGGTCCTTGCTATAGCACAAGAGAAAGCTATGTAGTTTTGAACTTATTTTGGCTCTAAGCAAATGGGTAAGAGGTTTCACTGGGAATAATTCCTCTTTGGGTGGATGTGTCCTATTATTTGGATTCTAAGGTTTTTTGCCAAGATGTTTCACCGGGAATAATTCATCTCGGGGGTTTGAACTACAGATCTCTAATTAGGAAAGAGCCTTCACCGGGAAGACATTCTCAATCCTAGGTCATATTCCTATAATATATATATATAGTTTAACTGTCCTAAGGTTTATACTCAGACGTAGTTCTAAACTAATATATGCACAATTTATATTTGACAGTAATTTAAATAAAGACTGTAAATTGAAAGCTTGTAAAGCCTAACCTGGATGGAGTGGAGGCCTTTGAGGAAGTATGTACAGAGCCTCAACAGTATTTTTGTTGTTTTGTTGATAATAGTTGAATATTTATATGATAAACAGTTAATGGTTTTTTTGAAAACAGAAGAAGTGAAGATGGACAAAGGTCACATAGGTATCTGAAGAGTTTCACCGGGAATAATGCCCTTCAAATACCAGAAGAATGTTTTGAAAACAGAAAGAAGATTTTGAAAATACAGTTTTGAAAACAAGCTAAGAAGAGAAGGTGTTTTGGGACTTACACTCTATTAGAGGCCCAGTACTTTACAGTACTGGTGTAAAAGCAATTTGAAAAATGATTTGGAATGATGCAAGGTTTTGTTGTTTGAAAACCTTAATCATTTGATTTATTCAGAGATTGAAAAAATAGTTTTGACAAAAGTCAACTTAATTAAAGTAAACATAAAGATTTTTACTCAATTAAGACCTAAACAAATAGGATTTTATCATGGACTTTATTTACAAAATGATTAGGTTAAAACAAAGTAAAATATGTATTTAAAGTATTTAAGAAAACACCTAAAACATACTATTTTAAACCTAATAAAAATATATGAAATAAATAATATTTTTATTGTTTTTTTGATTATTCACAAAATAGATGTATTAAATGACAAGTGTGTGAAAAATGAAGTGAAAATAAATTAGTTTGATAGGTTAAATAATTATGTGAAGTTAGTGAGAAAAATGAAAGAAATTGGTGTTAAAAAAATAGTTTTGGCCCTTGGAAGGTTTGAACCCACGCCCTCTAGGTCACTCACTCAAAATAATACAACTGGGCCATGGCGCGCTTGGTGTTAGTAACTTGCACTCATTTGATTGTGTTTCAAAACAAGTAGTAAATCTTTGAAAAATAAAAGAATCAAAAAGTCTGGGGCGAGGGGGATTCGAACCCCAGACTTGAGGCATGAGGAGACTAAGAGCGCATGTGAGGCCACTAGGGCAAACGATGTATTCGTTTAAAACACGCTTTCAGTTAAATATATTTTAAACCCTCCCCTGAGAATTCAAAAATGGCGCCACCCACCATCTTCATCTTCAACCTCAAGCTCTTCAAATTTGAATTTCTGAACTTACTCGTTTCTCAACCAAACGTGATGATGTAAAGATGAATTTCGCTCCAAATTTCCTCACGGATCTAAATATGTAACTAATATCTATTTATATTAACTACATCTAACTAATTTACCAGAAATCGTGAAGAACCCTAAAATTTCAAAATCAAATTAAATGACTATACTGAAAGATAAATGAATGATGATAGAGGGTTTTTACTCCTCTGATGATGCTGAACAAGATAGAATCGAGCTATTTCACAAAGAGTACTTAAATTAGAGAGGTGAGGTTCAGAAACTTACCTCTGAAAATGGAGGTCGTGAGGATGATAGAGATCACTTGGGCTTGAATGAATGATCTCAACAGCTTCCCTGAGACTCAATGATGCTAACTGAATGCTTGTTGTAGCCTGAATCCTTCTGAATTGTTCTATGGACCTCCCTCGATTTCAGCTTCAAGTGAACATGGAGGGTGTTGATTCTTGAGTTACAGATGAGCTGCAGCCATCTGGTTAGCTTCACTATGACCTGAGGAGTGTGCCTGGATGATTGGCTTGGCTCGGAACCTCCTGAATTACTCCATGGACCTCCAACTGCAAATGCTCCAAAGTGAGAGCAACAATGGTGTTCCTCCACTTACAGAAGTGATCCAGGTGCTTGGATCACCTCAAATGACTTCCCTTGAGATGTTAGAATGTTCACTTCCCAAAGATGAGCTCTGGTTTGAAGAAATTGATTCTTCTTGCCAAAGAACTTTGAAAAACAATGAACATGAGAAGAGAAAGAGAAAGCAAGGAATATGGTTGCTTTGGTGTGTTTTTGAACGAGGAATGCCTCTGTATTTATAGGCAAATGGATGCAGATCAATTGGCTGTGGTGAGCTTGCTTAGTGTAGTGAGTTTGGTTTCTTAGCCATGAAGAAATTCAAAGAATCTCCAAAATGCAATGATGCATTTTCGGGCTAGCTTCCCCTATCCATTGATTCTATCTGATCTTAGGGGACATTTCAGATGCAAAGTGAGCTCTAATTGGTTGATGGGAAGATTCCTTGGGTGATTCATCAATTTGCCATAAATTCACAAATGTAATCATTACATAATCACATGTTCTTGTTTTTAGAATCTTCTTCAATTCTTATGGCATGGTGAAAATGAATGCATGGCATGGTTTCAGATGTGTTATGGGTCGTGTAGCATCCATAAGAGAAGTTATTTGCACAAAATTTGCAAAGTCCAAAAGTGTCCATGACCTATAATTTTACTTCATGAGGCCAACTTTGAACAAGCATAACTCTTAGCTCAAATTGAATTTGGAGAAGGTTGAACACAATTTGGAAAGCCCTAAACATCTACTTTAAATCATTAGTTTATGTCTTCTTCAGAATCATTTGGGAAATTTGTGAAAAATGAGCCCAAAGTTGGATGAAAACTAGGTTAAAACACTTAGAAAAATTTCTAAGTGTTTATGACCTAAACTTCAAAATTTCCAAAACTTCATAAATGATTGATCTTTTGAAAAAAGTTCCTTTGTAAGATGTTGTTTTATTTTGCAAGATCTACAACTTTCATGTTGGAAGTTTTTTGAGTTGTGTAGGTGAAATTTTGAGTTCTCACCATGCCCTTAAAAACCCTAATTCCCGACTTTTTGCTCCTTGATGAATTTCTTTGAATTTCTTTGGTCAAATGACTTTGACATCCATATATTGATGATATTGATCTTTGAAAGTCATTTTTTGACCAAAAACCTTAAAAGTCAATGATGATCCCACACAGTTGACTTTTTCCTGACAAAGTGAATTTTTGGGCTTTTGTGTAGAAACAAGATCTTTTCCTCAAATGAATGATGTAAATGGATTATATTGAGGTAGTAGAGACTCTTGAATGATGTCTTGAGTTTTGGATCCATGCCCTGATTAAAAGTCAACTATCTTGGTGAATTAGGTCAAAAACCCTAATTGTCGACCAGAGGACAATGATGAGTGTAGACTTTGAATTGAGGTGTAATGTCCAGTGGATCTTGTCATAAGAGTTATTTGAAGATGATTAATGTCTTTGAATGGTTTCCTGGGGCTTTTTAGGGTTTCCCAAAGGTGATCCCTGATTTTAGTCCTTGATAGGCTCCAAACCCTAGTCTGCTGATCTGAGTAATCCTGTACTTAGATGACTGGGTGTCTTAATCAATCATAGGTGTAATAATGAGGATTTTGAGTCTCATGATTGTATTAGAGACTAATCCCTCTATTGATTGATCCTTTGCCTGAGTTTTCTTGTCTTTGAACACCCTCGATTGAATGTCAGGCTGCTCTGGGTACTTGCTTTGACTTGATGAAAATCCTGAAGATATGTCATCTCAGGGGGGTCAAAAATTAGGGTCTGACACAAGGGTTCAAGCAATTCAATACACTGCAGCAAGGGAATCAAAGTGAAGCTCTTGGAAGATACTTGATCTGGCTCAAGATCAAGGGAAAGAAGATTCAAAGGATCAACATATTCGGTTTATCGTTATCGCTTTGTTATCTTCTTTGTATAAACTGTTTTCAATCATAATGAAAGACATCCCAATTCCCATTTGGAATTGGGGTCAGATGTAGTCGTAGCGAGGACGATCGACGAACTGCCTGAACAAATATCGTGTTCTTATCGCTTTTATCTTTTCTTTTACGTTTCGCTTAATTCTGGTCATAATTGCAAATTGATCAAAGGTTCAAGTGTTAAACTTGTGTGATAAGATTCTGCATAAACATCACAAGTCACCACACATTGAATCATAATCAATTTGGACATTATTACCAAGTGTTTGATATATTGCTTCAACCATTATCAATTCATTGCAAACAAAGTTAATCAAGCAAGTAGATAAACGATTTACATTAGCTTAACTGATTGATTCTCTAAGTGGTCTTTTCATCGTTAACTCTTAACTATTTCGTGGTTTAATCACATATCCGATTCTTTCAATAGTGGTTCGGAATAGACGCGAGTCGATCCCAGAACGCTTTCGCCTAAGTTTGAGATAAGTCCGAAAAACTCTGTGAGATCTATTCACCCCCTCTCTAGATCCTTAAGCCTAGCGTCTAACAAATGATTTCGGTCTGTGGCGCTTGAAGATGAAAGCCCTACTGGTTCAGCAGGGTTGCTTGGAAGCGTTCAAGGGAGAGGCAGCCATGAATGCAGAATTGTCGGCAGTGGAGAAGACGGATATGATCGAGAAAGCACACAGCGCAATTTTGTTGAGCCTTGGTGATAAGGTTCTCAGACAGGTATCAAAGGAGACGACGGCATCAGGGTTATGGGTGAAACTTGAAAGTTTGTATATGACCAAATCGCTGGTAAATCGAATCAACCTGAAGCAAGCTTTGTATTCATTCAAGATGATTGAAGATAAAGTGGTAGCTGAGCAGTTGGATATGTTCAACAGGCTGATTCTTGATTTTGAAAATATTGATGTGAAGATCGATGATGAAGATCAAGCGTTGTTACTATTGTGTTCTTTGCCTCGATCACATGCTCACTTCAAAGAAACTCTCTTATATGGAAGGGAGTCCCTGACGTTAGAAGAAGTTCAATCAGCCTTGTATTCTAAGGACTTGAACGAACGAAAGGAGCAAAAACCTACTACTGTTGGTGAAGGTTTGGCCGTTAAAGGAAAATTCTTGCAAAAGGATGGTAAGTTCAACAAGAAAAAAGGCAAAAGTCAGCAGAAGTCTTATAGTGGCGAAGCATCTGGTATTCGATGCTATCATTGTAAGAAGGAGGGTCACACAAGAAAGGTGTGTCCTGAACGCCTAAAAGATCATGGAGGTAAGGATAGTGGTAATGCAGTCATTGTTCAAGATGATTTCGAATCATCTGATGTCCTTGTGGTTTCGAGCAGTGACTCTAGGAAGGAGTGGATTATGGATTCAGGTTGCACTTGGCACATAACTCCAAACAAAGACTTGTTCGAGGAATTATGTGATCAAGATGGTGGATCAGTACTGCTGGGAAATAATAAACCTTGCAAAATTGCAGGTGTTGGATCTGTGAGATTCAAGCTCCATGATGAGTCAATAAGGTTGTTGACTGAAGTCAGGTATGTTCCTAATTTGAAGAGAAATCTACTTTCTCTTGGTGAATTCGACAAGAAAGGATATGTTTTCCAAGGAAAGAAAAATGTCCTAAGAATCATGAAGGGGTCGAAGGAAGTCTTGAGAGGCGTGAAGAAACAAGGCTTGTATACCCTTGAGGCTGAAGTTGTAAGTGGTTTGACAAATGTTGCATCCACGAAACCTTTGTCGAAGACAGAAATCTGGCACATGAGATTGGTCCATGTCAGTGAAAAGGGCCTGGTCGAATTAGGGAAACAAATTCTGCTTGGTGGAGACAAAGTCGAGAAGCTGAAATTTTGTGAACCCTGTGTACTTGGAAAATCTTGCAGAGTGAAGTTTAACAAAGGCAAATAAAGAACACATGGATCCCTTGATTACATCCATGCTGATCTTTGGGGGCCTGCAAGTTGTCCATCACATTCAGGAGCAAGGTATTTTCTATCCATAATTGATGATTATTCCAGGAAGTTATGGGTATTCATCCAGAAGACTAAGGATGAAGCTTTTGAGAATTTTAAAAGTTGGGAGACTCTGGTAGAAAATAAGACTGGCAGGAAGGTCAAGAGGTTGAGAACCGACAATGGCCTTGAATTTTGCAATGAAGCATTCTACAGCTTTTGTGTTGTCTCTGATATTGCAAGGCACAAAACTACTGCAGGGTACTCCACAGCAAAATGGTTTGGCTGAAAGGTTTAATCGAATTATTTTGGAGAGAGTCAGATGCATGTTGACTAGTGCGGGGTTAAAGAAGGTGTTTTTGGCTGAGGTTGTTTCGACAGCAACATATCTGATAAACAGATGTCCTTAGACAGCGTTAGATATGAACACACCTGAAGAAGTTTGGTCGGGACATCCACCAGATCTCGACAAACTGAGAGTATTTGGTTGCGTAGCCTATGCTCACATTAGGCAAGACAAGGTCAAACCTGGAGCTCTGAAATGCATGTTCATGGGATACCCTGAAGGAGTCAAAGCTTATAGGCTATGGTGCCTAGATCCAGGTCACAGGAGGTGTATCACCAGTCGAGATGTAGTTTTCAATAAAGCTGAAATGGCTTTCAAGAAAACTGATGATGATGATGATGATGATGGTCGAAGTGCAGAAGAGCTGGAACAGGTAGAGATTCCTGTTGAGGTGGAGCATGTTGATGCTGAATTGCATATCCCTGATGAAGTCAAAGAAGAAGCAGAAGATACTGAGGATGAGGAAACTGTCGATGACTACCTATTGTCGAGAGATAGGTCGAGAAGAGTCATCAAAGCACCTCAAAGACTTGGGTATGCAGATCTTATAGGTTATACCTTAATCTCTGCAAGTGAGGTTCTAGACGAAGAACCTAGAGACTATAAGGAAGTTATGAGGAGTCGAAATAAGACTGAATGGCTGAAGGCCATGGATGATGAGATGAAATATCTTCATGATAATCACACTTGGGAACTGATCAAGAAACCTGCTGGGGCAAGGTTAGTCAGCTGTAAATGGATTTTCAAAGTTAAGGAAGGAATCGAAGGAGTGACGTTGAAAAGATACAAGGCAAGGTTAGTTGCAAGGGGTTTCACTCAGAAAAAGGTGTCGACTTTAATGATGTGTTTTCTCCTGTTGTGAAACATAGGTCCATTCGAATGTTGCTTGCCATGGTGGCACAGTTTGACCTTGAATTGGAGCAGATGGATGTGAAGACTGCGTTCTTGTATGGTGATCTAGATGAAACAATCCTGATGAGGCAACCTGAAGGGTATGTCGAAAAGGGAAAGGAAGATTATGTGTGCAAGCTGAAGAGATCCTTATATGGACTGAAACAATCTCCTCGACAGTGGAATAAGAAATTTGACAAGTTCATGACACGCATAAGTTTCATTAGAAGTCAGTTCGACCACTGCGTTTACTTCAGATTTTGACCTGGTAATTCATTTGTTATTTTGTTGCTCTATGTGGATGATATTCTCATAGCAAGCAACAATGTTGAAGATTTGATGAGGGTGAAGGCTGAACTCAATAAGGAGTTTGATATGAAGGATCTGGGAGCCGCTTCTAAGATTCTTGGAATTGACATTCGAAAAGATAGAAAGAAGTCGAAGTTATGCTTATCTCAAGAGGAATATCTACGAAAGATTCTCGAAAGGTTTGGTATGTCGAATTCGAATCCATTTGTGACCCCGACAAACCCTCAATTCAAACTGAGTATTGATGAGTGTCCCAATAGTGATGTCGAAAGAGCTTATATGAACAGCATCCCATATGCTAATATAGTTGGTTCTTTGATGTATGTTATGGTTTGTACTAGACCCGACATGGCATATGCAGTAAGTCTTGTAAGCATGTACATGGCGAATCCTGGAAAGGCTCACTGGAAAGCATTGAAGTGGATTTTAAGGTACATAAATGGGACTCTGAATAGAGTCCTAATTTATGGTGGAGCCTTGGGTGAAGATAGTAAAGCAGTAATCGAAGGATATGTCGACTCTGATTATGCAGGTTGTATGGATTCTAGAAAGTCTATTTCTGGATATGTTTTCACCATGTTTGGCACATCAATTAGTTGGAAAGCAATACTTTAGAAGGTTGTTGCTCTATCAACCACTGAAGCGGAGTATATTTCCCTAATTGAAGCTGTGAAAGAAGCATTGTGGCTTGAAGGTTTTGCTAAGGAGTTGAAACTTCAAGGTAGAGGTATCACTGTTAAATGTGATAGTCAAAGTGCAATACACCTGTCGAAGAACTCAGCATATCATGAGCGAACTAAGCACATTGATGTGAAGCTGCATTTAGTCAGAGAAGTAATCGAGCGTGGAGAAGTCCAAGTGCTGAAGGTTTCGACTAAGGATAATGTTGCTGATATGATCACCAAGACATTGTCGAGTTGCAAGTTTTTCCACTGTATGCAGTTCATAAAGCTGCATGAAGAAAGCTAGTTGTTCCCTTGATGTTGTAGAGTTAGGTCCAAGGTGAAGATTTGTGAGAAATTGGATTGAACTCTAGTATGGGCGAAGGGTAGCTTCTTCGTTTGACAGGATTAAGCATGAAGTCGAAGGTTGGTCACATGCTTGTGTCAAAGATGCTAGGGTTGTTAGCATGTTAAATTAGGTTTTAGTGTTTAAACCCTAATTTGTTAAGTTAGCTTGTTTATTAAGTTGGCTTGTGTAATGGGCCTTGTGGAAAAAGCACATTAGTTAGTATGTTAGGTTTTATTATAAATAGCATACTAGTCTCTCATCATTGTAAGCTGCAAATCCTAATTTAGGGTGAGAGAGGTTATTTGTTATTCTTGTAAACTTGTAATCTTGTTTTAAGAGAAAGTAAAAGAATAGCAGTTATAACCAATTCTTGTGTTCTTCTTATCTTCCCTAATTCCTATTATATTTTGTTCTTGACATCGTTTTTCCCAACAGAAGATTTACCATTCAATTCTGAAATTCGAGAAAGAAGAATAGAGGCACAGAATCAGGTTTGGCAGAAACTCCATTATAGAGAATCCATGATCAGGTAGAAGTCTCGTTGTAGATGGATTATGAAAGGTGATAGCAATAAAAAAAATACTCCTTTATGAAACTTGGCTTCACGCGTGTAGTGTTATATTTTGCAAATAACCTTGTCTAAGGCAACAACTTGAGACCTCTCTAGGAAAGACGACAACACAAGGCCGTCCTGTAACACCCCGATTTACCCCGTCGAATATTAATAACAATTAGAGTATAAAAATCATCATTTAAAATAATTCTTTGAAAACAGGATGTCACATTTTCTTCATAATACAAAAACAATTGCTCATAATCATAATAGATACATAACACGTTTAAACGGATGAACCAACCAAAACGATACAGTCTTCAAAAGAAACAACTTTCAATTACGCAGCGGAATTCATCATATTCAATCTTAGGAATGTCATGACATTTCAATCCAAGAAAATCAGCTTCAAGCTGTAAACATACTTCAATAAGAAATTAAAATTTCAACAAGAAACAAATAGAAAATAATAACGTTCATCCCCCCCGAGTGTTACGTATCAGAGCGACAATCTCGACTCGATCTACTTGAAAGTAACTAGCCTTCATTCCTGATTACCTGCACGTTACCGACATAGGGGTAACATTCAAACAGAAGGGGTGAGATATCATACAATATAAACGAATGCATGATAAATAATATAGGAGATGTAGATCATACATAATTTCACCACTTCATACGAAATTAGCATCGTTCATCATTCAACTGAAGGATAGAAAAACACTTAGAAAGAGGGGGTTTGAATAAGTGTGACAATAAAAACTCTTAAGATAAAAACAATTGCACAATGATTTTAATCCTAGTTCGTTGTTAATGAAACTACTCCAGTCCACCCCCTTAGAGTGATTTACCTCACCTGAGGATTTAATCCACTAATCAACCTTGATTACAATGGCTTTCCACTTAGATACCTTCTAAGTCTTCTAGAGTATTCTGATCACACCTTGATCACTCTAGGAACCTTTTACAAATTAATGTAAACAAATTCTTACAAGAGTATTACAATGCTTCTTAAAAAGCTATAATCAAAACTGTGATATTTCTCTTAAGTTTAAGCTTAATCTCACTAAGATATTACAACAGTAATGAAGTGAGGTTGAAGATGAAGTTTTGAGAGCTTTTCACTTTGACATCGTTTCTGTATGTTTGCGTAGAGTGTTGTATTCAGCTTCTCATCAGAACTTTTATTTAAAGGCGTTTTGAGAAGATGACCGTTGGGAGCATTTAATGCGTTACGTGATCCGTACAGCATTGCATTTAATGTTTCACTCTTTTGTCAACTACCTCGAGCCTTTCTTTTCCTGCTTTAACTGACTTTGCCTTTAATAGCTTCTAACGTTCCTTTTGTCAGTCAGCGTAGCCTGCCATCTTGTACTTGCTTCTGATCTGATCTTTGTAGATACAATGTTTGAATATATCATAGTCAAACAGCTTGGTGCAGAGCATCTTCTTGTCTTTTAACTTTGAAGTGCTTCAAGCGTGATACCATGAGAACTTCAGTGCTTCTGCTTTTGATCTCAAGTTCTTCTGATGCTTCAATAGACCATGTTTTGATTCTGCTTGACCATCTTCTGATGTCTTGCCAGAGCATGTTCTGATGTTGCATGCTGAACCTTCTGAGTCAGTGCTTCTTGCGCTGATTTTGTGCATACTCTTCATATATTTCCTGAAATGGAAATTGCATATGATTAGAGTACCACATTGTCTTAAGCAAAATTCATATACATTGTTATCATCAAAACTAAGAATATTGATCAGAACAATTCTTGTTATAACAATCTCCCCCTTTTTGATGATGACAAAAACATATATAATTGATATGAATTTGCAATCAGAATCACAGACGGCTAAAGACAATTACACAGTTATAGCATAAGCATATAAACAAAGTGTGTGAATATGTCTCCCCCTGAGATCAACAATCTCCCCCTGAGATGAATAATCTCCCCCTGAAATAAATACCGGAAGAATTTAAAAAATAAAAGACTTCCCTGAGTATTTTCCATTTCAGTTGAGACGTTCACATTTGCTTAAACTTCAGAACATTCAGAGCTTCTGATTCTTGCTTCCATAGGACAGCTTCAGAGCTTTGAATTTCTTCTTGAATCATTGCATGCTTGATTGTATCAGAACATTCTTGAATGTACCAGAGCGTCATCAGAGCATCTCTACATCCTGAAATGTTTCAGAACAAACTAGACAACAAAAGTCAGAGCATGAATGAGTCAGAACATACTTTTAAGAAAGAGCATTTATCAAAGCAAACAGTTCTTAAAAGAGGTATGTATCAGAACATAAAATATGTATCAGAGCACATAAAATATGTATCCGAACATAAGGGATAAGAATGTTTCTGAGCATATTCTATCACAAGAATATCAGAACATTCTTCCTTCTTGCTTCTGATCTTGAAGCTTCACAGCACTAAGCTTGCTTCAATTTCCATGAGCATGTTTCCATACAGAATTGCTTTTCCCCAAGTCTTTGCTTCTCATGTTGAGCTTTTTCAAAATGTCTTCAATCCTGCAAAAAATCTCAAAGACATAGAACTTGCAAATAATGTTAGAAATGTTGAGACTTTCTCCCAGCAACTGATATATTAAATCAAATCAATTATCACATTTTCTCCCCCTTTTTGTCATAACATCAAAAAACATAAAAGATTCAGATGAAAAATAGACAATGTGAAAGAAGAGAAGATTTCATTGATTAAAAAAATCAGAAGATACAAAACATATGCAGGAAACAGATGCAAGAAACAAGAGACAACTAAGACCAAAAGACTACGACTAGCCTAGCTTAGAAACTATCTTGGCCAGAAGGTCATGAATCTCAGAAGTGCTTTCAGTCTGCTTTTTCATGAAGGTTCTAAATTCCTCATGTGTCTCATCATGCTTATCCAAACGAGAAGCTAGAACATCTTGATTCTGTTGAAGATCCTTAATAGCGTTCACCAGAACGGAGGGTTCAGCAGAAGAAGATGCACAGCTATCATTCAGAGGGATAGCATTTCCAGCAGCAGCATCTAAAGTGAGAACATCATCTTGATTTTCCTAAACAGGAACTTCCTCAGTAGGATGATTCTCAATATCTTGCTTCTCAGCATCAGCTCCTAACATAGAAGCATCTTCAGAATATTCTGGAGCAGGGATCTCAGAATCTTCATTCTCTAGAGCTTTAAGAATCTCAGCCAGATTCTTTGGAGGAATGGGAGCAACAACTTCTGAAGGGTGGACAACCTCAGGAATGACCATGTTTGGTGCTTTCTCAGAGGGATTCTACCTTAGCCAGTTGAATAGCCATTAGAAATCTCCAGTCAGAACAGGATATGAGGGCTTCCATATGACCATTGTTAGGCATGGTTCATCTTCCAACTCATCTACAAACTTCTTCTCCTCAGAAGATCTCCAATCTCTGATAGGATGATAGTACCTACCATCACCAGCTTCCAGAAGACAACCAGAAGAACCAGATGCTTCAGCCACGCATCTTCTCTGGATGTTCATAGCATCCAACTGAAAATCCCTTCTAAAGATTCTCCATAATCTCCGAGTAGTAGCTTGATCCAGCTTGGAGTCATAAGCAACTCTCAAGGTTTCCAACCTCTTTCTGAAGCTAAGCTTAAAAAGCTCAAAATCTGTATCAATAGGTGGTTCAGGAGGATTGAAGGTGAATCTGTAGTCAGGGTACAAAAGGCAATAGGGTTTGGATTTTCTAGAGGGTAAGAGATGGGATAGAGAAGGTGTAGAATCTGTGATGAAGGTGGCTGAAGATGGAATATCAGAAGGTGTTAGGGGAAAGATATTTAGTGGTTCAGGGTTCAGAATTTGTGTAGAAGGAGGTGGTTGAAAACGGTTTGAAGAGGGGGAAGAAGTTTGGGGTTCAGAAGATGGAGGCTTTTTCTGAGAGGAATGAGCTGCTTTCAATGCACGGCAAGATTCCTTGATGCGCTTCTCTTGATATTCTTTGGTGTTTACCTTGAGAGGATCATAGGTGATCTTCTGCTTCTTTGCTAGCTTAGCTTCTTATTCTGAAGCTTTTCTCTTTAAACTCTTTTCTTTCTTCTTCTGTTCTTTCTTCTTCAACTCAGCCAGAGATGGAAGAACTCTTCCTCGAATCCATGCAAGATCAATAGAAGATTGAGCAATGACACAATTCTTCAAATACCGCTTAACAGATTTGTCAAGCTCTTCTTTGAACAATTGAGCAAAACCCTCAACAGGAGTTCTTCTGTTCAGAATATCTGGAAATATTCTTGGAACATAAGTTACCTTTTCAATCAGAAGCATCCTTTGAAGATCAAAAGCATTCAGAATGTGTCCTTGAATGGCAGTGAAGAACTTGGGCGTACCAACAGCTCTCAGAACATCCATCAAGTCACTCTCTACCAGAATATCTGAGATCATTCTAGCAAGAGGAATAGTGTTCTTCTTGAAATCAGGAAACTTCTTGCGTTCTTCATCTCTAGATTCTTCAATATTTGTCTTCAAATGTTGAAATAGAATGTTAGAGAGATTCACCTTAGTGCCATTTCCAATGCAGAAGAGTGCATACTTCTGATCTTGATTCACATACGTAGCAGTAATAGATCTCTTTCTATGATAAAGAGTTCCCAGAAGAATGTCAGCCCATACTTTGTAGAAAGGCTTCAATGAAGTAGTTTGATTTGGTGAAGCTCTGAAAGCAGACAATTCTCCATCAACTTTCTCCCAATCAACTCTACCAGGGAGAGCACATGTGATTCCTTCTAAATCATCAAGACCATATAGCTTTCTAATCATCTTCTCTGTTACAACGACTTCATGCCCTAGAACAAAGGAGATGATAGCAGTTGGAGTAACTGTTGCATGCGTCCAGAAATCCGTCACCAAGTGAGGATACACTGGTCCAACCAATCTCTCAAAGTAGTTTGACCAAATTTGAATCAACATTGTATCTTTGACGTTGAAACCATGTTCCAACAGACTTTCAAAATCCACCATTATTTCAGCCTAAACTTCCAGTTCTCCATTCGGAATGGAACAGGTCTTCAGAGGACTATAACCAAATTTGCGTTGAACAAGATGTGCTGAAGACATTTTAGGTGGTGAACTTGAAGATGAAAGCATGAAGAGATTCTGAGATTCGGTTTAGAATTAGGGTTTATGCAATCAAAGAGAAAGAGAGAGAGATAAACGAACGAGACAATGAATGAGGAGAGAGAATGTAAAGAGAAGAATGGATATAAAGATGAGTTTAAATAGGAACGGATTTGAAATGAAATGCAATGTGTGTTTGAATGAATATGATTACAGAAAAACATAAAATCAATTGCATTGAATGAGAAATGACGTTAGGAGAGATAATGTAACATTTGAAATAATTTGCACAGTTACCTAGGGCGGCGTCTCCTCAACTGCACGCGTGCTAGTCCAAATACAGTGAACACGTGTTCAACATCTGGAAAGCTGGTGACAGCTGTTTTGCTATAAAAGAACTTATGAATCAACTTAGATAATGAAACGTTAGCAGTAACAGAATCAGAACTTCTAATTGATTAGTATCAGAACTTCTTATAAAACAGAATCATTTCAGAACTAATCCATACATCAGAACTTCTCATCTTCTCATTTTGGGCATAAATCCATACTGATATTCTTCAGAATGAACTTAAACCTATCTTCAGCAAGGGGTTTTGTAAAGATATCAGCCCATTGATGGTCTGTATCAACAAAGTTCAAAGATAGAACACCCTTCTGAACATTGTCCCTAATGAAATGATGTTTGATCTCAATATGTTTAGCTTTGGAATGTAAGATAGGATTCTTAGATAAACATATAGCAGAAGTATTATCACAGAAGATAGGAATGTTACTCTCATAAATCTGATAATCTTCTAGCTGACTCTTCATCCAGAGCATCTGTGTGCTACAACCAGCAGTAGCAACATATTCTGCTTCTGTTGTTGAGAGGGCAATGGTAGCTTGCTTCTTGCTGTACCAAGAGATCAGGTGACTTCCAAGAAATTGACAACTTCCAGAAGTACTTTTTCTTTCAATTCTATCTCCAGCGTAGTCAGCATCACAGTATCCTACTAAGTTGTACTCTTTAGATCTTCTGTAGACTAAACCAACATTAGTAGTACCTTTCAGATACCTCAGAATTCTCTTAACAGCTGTTAAGTGAGATTCTCTAGGATCTGATTGGAATCTTGCACACAGACAAACACTGAATAAAATATCAGGTCTAGAAGCAGTGAGATATAGAAGAGATCCAATCATACCTCTGTACAACTTCTGATCAACCTTCTTACTTACCTCATCCTTACCTAGGACACACGTTGGATGCATATGAGTTTTGGCTTCTTTGCTTTCAGAAAGATTAAACTTCTTCAGAAGTTCTTTCACATACTTCGTTTGATGAACATATGTTCCATCAGAAGTTTGATTGATTTGAATCCCATGGAAGTACTTGAGTTCTCCCATCATGCTCATCTCGAACTCAGCCTGCATAGACTTAGCAAACTCCTTTCCAAGTGTAGCATTAGATGTTCCAAAGATAATATCATCAACATAAATTTGACAAATTAAAATATCTTTCTTAAAGGTTTTACATAAGAGAGTAGTATCCACTTGTCCTCTAGTGAAACCATTGTTCAGAAGGAAAGAACCTAATCTTTTATACCAAGCTCTAGGAGCTTGCTTCAATCCATACCATGATTTCTTTAATTTGAAAACATGTTCTCGAGACTTAGAGTCTTCAAAACCAGGAGGTTGGTGGACATAGACTTCCTCATCTATATAACCATTTAAGAAGGCACTCTTAACATCCATCTGATATAGAGTGATGTTATGTTGAGTGGCAAAAGAAATCAATAGGCGAATAGATTCTAACCTGGCCACTGGTGCAAAGGTTTCTATATAGTCAATCCCTTCTTGCTGACTATAGCCCTGAGCAACCAGTATGGCTTTGTTTCTTACAACTTCTCCTTTCTCGCTTAGCTTGTTTCTGAAGACCCACTTTATGCCAATGATGTTAAATCCTTTTGGTCTAGGAACAAGATCCCATACATCATTCCTTGTAAACTGATTAAGTTCTTCTTGCATTGCAATTATCCAGTCTGCATCTTCTAGAGCTTGATCAACAGAAGTTGGCATTATGCATTGTTCTTAAGGAATGCTCTTGTTCTGATAGGATCATCCTTCTTTCCAAGAATGACATCTTCTGAGTGAGCAGATGTGAGTCTAGAAGATCTTATGACTGTTGGCTCTTCAGAAATTCTGAGATTCTCTAAAGATGCAGCAACTTGATCTTCTGACCCTTTGCTTCTGAGATCTTCAGCTTCTAAAACTTTGCTTCTTGGTTCTTCAGCTTCTGAGATTGAGATATCTATATCTGCAAAATTCTCAAACTGCTTTGGCTTTTCAAGACCAAGCTTATCATCAAATCTGATATTGATTGATTCTTCTACAACCAATGTTTCAGTATTGTATACTCTGTAGCCTTTAGAGCGTTCAGAATATCCAAGAAGGAAACACTTCTGTGCCTTAGAATCAAACTTACCAAGATGATCTTTAGTATTCAGAATGAAACAAATACATCCAAAAGGATGAAAATATGAAATGTTGGGCTTTCTGTTCTTCCACAATTCATAAGGAGTCTTATTAAGAATAGGTCTTATAGAGATTCTATTTCTGAATATAACATGCAGTGTTTATTGCTTCTGCCCAGAAATGCTTAGCCATATTAGTTTCATTGATCATGGTTCTGGCCATTTCTTGTAGAGTCTTATTCTTTCGCTCTACAACTCCATTTTGCTGTGGAGTTCTAGGGCAAGAGAAATCATGGGCAATACCATTTTCTTTGAAGAACTGCTCAAAGAATCTGTTCTCAAATTTGCCACCATGATCACTTCTAACCTTTATGATTTTGCACTCCTTCTCAGATTGAATCTGAGTGCAGAATTCAAAGAACACTGAATGAGACTCATCCTTGTGTTTTAAGAACTTTACCCATGTCCAGCGGCTATAATCATCTACGATGACTAATCCATATTTCTTTCCTCTGACAGATTCTGTTTTGACTGGGCCAAACAGATCAATGTGCAGAAGTTCTAGAGGCCTAGAAAAAGAGACAACATTCTTAGATTTGAATGCAGGTTTGGAGAACTTGCCTTTCTGACATGCTTCGCAAAGAGAATTTGATTTATATTTCAGATTTGGGAGCCCTCTGACTATATTTAGTTTGTTAATCTGAGAAATATTTCTCAAACTAGCATGGCCTAATCTTCTGTGCCAGACCCATTGCTCTTCACTAACAGACATAATACAAGACACCTTCTGCTTCTTAAGATCAGAAAGATCAATCTTATAAATGTTGTTCTTTCTCTTGCCTGTAAATAGGATTGAGCCATCCTTCTGACTTACAGCCTTGCAGTACTTTTAATTGAAGATTATGTCATAACCATTGTCACTTAATTGACTTATGGACAATAAGTTATGCGTTAATCCTTCTACAAGAAGAACATTAGATATGGAAGGAGAGTTACCAGTACTTATGGTTCCAGAGCCAATAATCTTGCCCTTCTGATCTCCTCCAAACTTTACTTCTCCAGCGGATTTAAGCACCAGGTCTTGGAACATAGACATTCTTCCCGTCATGTGTCGCGAGCACCCAGAGTCCAGGTACCATGACATGCTTTGCTTTGTCTTCTTTGCTGCCAAGGATATCTGCAACATAAATTATCTTCTCCTTAGGTACCCACAACTTCTTAGGTCCTTTCTTGTTAGTTTTCCTCAAGTTCTGATTGAACTTGGGTTTAGCATGATAAACAACAGGAGGTACAGCATGATATTCCTTAGGTTTAGCAGCATGATATTTTCTAGGTTGTGTCACATGCTTCTTAGTGTGTGTAACATGAAAACTTTTGGCATGTGAGGTGAGCCTAATATCATGGGAGTGGCCATACTTGAACTGATCATACAATGGCTTGTATGTGATTTTCATATCATCCACAGGTTCAAGTTTGTATGGGGTATTACCCTCATAACCAACGCCAACTCTCTTGTTTCCAGAAACAGCATATATCATAGAAGCAAGATGACTTCTGCCAATACTTCTAGATAAGAACTTCCTAAAGCTCAAGTCATATTCTTTCAGAATATGGTTCAGACTAGGAATGGACTTTTCTGAGTCAAAAGGAGATCCAATATCTTTGGATAATCTTAAAACTTTTTCCTTCAGTTCAGAATTTTCCACTTTTAGCTTCTTAGTTTCAGAATCAAATAGCTTTTTCAGCTTTTTGTATTTGATACTAAGATGAGCCTTGAGTTCCAGAAGTTCTGTTAAACTGGAAACTAAGTCTTCTCTAGATAGTTCAGAAAATACCTCTTCAGAATCTGATTCTGATGTAAATTCTGATCCATCATCAACTATGGCCATCAGTGCAATGTTTGCCTGCTAGCCTTCAGAGTCTGATTCTGATTCTGATGAATCTGAATCATCCCACATTGCCATAAGACCTTTCTTCTTATGAAACTTCTTCTTGGGCTTCTCCTTCTGAAGTTTTGGACACTCACTCTTGTAGTGACCTTGCTCATTGCACTCAAAGCAAGTGACCTTTTTCTTGTCATATCTTCTGCTTCCAGAAGATTCTCCTTTTTCAAGCTTCTTAGAGCTTTTGAAGTTCTTGAACTTCCTATGCTTGCTCTTCCAGAGTTGGTTTACCCTTCTGGAGATCATGGACAGTTCATCTTCTTCTTCTGATTCTGATTCTTCAGAATCTTCTTCTTTAGCCTGAAAAGCGTTAGTGCATTTTTTATAATTAGATTTTAATGCAACAGACTTACCTTTCTTCTGAGGTTCATTAGCATCCAGTTCTATTTCATGACTCCTCGGGGCACTGATCAGCTCTTCCAAAGAGACTTCATTCAGATCCTTTGCTATCTTGAATGCAGTCACCATTGGGCCCCATCTTCTAGGCAAGCTTCTGATGATCTTCTTGACATGATCAGCTTTAGTATATCCCTTGTCAAGAACTCTCAATCCAGCAGTTAGCGTTTGAAATCTTGAGAACATCTTCTCAATATTTTCATCATCCTCCATCTTGAAGGCTTCATATTTCTGGATCAAAGCAAGAGCTTTAGTCTCCTTGACTTGGGCATTTCCCTCATGAGTCATTTTCAATGATTCATATATGTCATAGGCAGTTTCCCTGTTAGATATCTTTTCATATTCAGCATGAGAGATAGCATTCAGCAAAACGGTCCTACACTTGTGATGATTTTTGAATTCTTTCTTTTGGTCATCACTCATTTCTTGTCTTGTAAGCTTTACACCTCTAGCTTTCACTGGATGTTTGTAACCATCCACAAGAAGATCCCATAAGTCACCATCTAAACCAAGAAAGTAACTTTCAAGTTTATCTTTCCAATATTCAAAGTTTTCACCATCGAATATTGGTGGTCTAGCGTAACCATTGTTACCATTTCCATTGTGTTGCTCAGTAGAGCCAAATGTAGATGTAGGTGGTGGAGTTTCAACCATCTTGACTTAGCGTTTTTCTCTTCTTGAATCTTTTCTAAACACGGTTAAGTGCTTGCACCTTAGAACCGGCACTCTGATGCCAATTGAAGCATAGAAAAACACTTAGAAAGGGGGGGTTGAATAAGTGTGACTTTAAAAACTCTTAAGATAAAAAACAATTGCACAATGATTTTTATCCTGGTTCATTGTTAACGAAACTACTCCAGTCCACCCCCTTAGAGTGATTTACCTCACCTGAGGATTCAATCCACTAATCAACCTTGATTACAATGGTTTTCCACTTAGATACCTTCTAAGTCTTCTAGAGTATTCTGATCACACCTTGATCACTCTAGGAACCTTTTACAAATTAATGTAAACAAATTCTTACAAGAGTATTACAATGCTTCTTAAAAAGCTATAATCACAACTGTGATATTTCTCTTAAGTTTAAGCTTAATCTCACTAAGATATTACAACAGTAATGAAGTGAGGTTGAAGATGAAGTTTTGAGAGCTTTTCACTTTGACAGCGTTTCTGTATGTTTGCATAGAGTGTTGTATTCAGCTTCTCATCAGAACTTCTATTTATAGGCGTTTTGAGAAGATGACCGTTGGGAGCATTTAATGTGTTGCGTGATCCGTACAACATTGCATTTAATGTTTCACTCTTTTGTCAACTACCTCGAGCCTTGCTTTTCCTGCTTTAACTGACTTTGCCTTTAATAGCTTCTAACGTTCCTTTTGTCAGTCAGCGTAGCCTGCCATCTTGTACTTGCTTCTGATCTGATCTTTGTAGATACAACGTTTGAATATATCAGAGTCAAACAGCTTGGTGCAGAGCATCTTCTTGTCTTTTGACTTTGAAGTGCTTCAGGCGTGATACCATGAGAACTTCAGTGCTTCTGCTTCTGATCTCAAGTTCTTCTGATGCTTCAATAGACCATGTTCTGATTCTGCTTGACCATCTTCTGATTGAAGGATAGAAAAACACTTAGAAAGGGGGGGGGGTTTGAATAAGTGTAGCTTTAAAAACTTGACAGATAAAAATAAATTGCACAGTTATTTTTATCCTGGTTCGTTGTTAACTAAACTACTCCAGTCCACCCCCGCAGAGATGATTTACCTCAACTGAGGATTTAATCCACTAATCGCACGGATTACAATGGTTCTCCACTTAGTCAGCAACTAAGTCTTCCAGAGTCTTCTGATCACACACTGATCACTCCAGGAACAACTGCTTAGATACCCTCTAAGACTTTTCTAGAGTATACTGATCCACACGATCACTCTAGTTACAACCTGCTTAGATAACCTCTAAGACTTCCTAGAGTATTCTGATCCACACGATCACTCTAGTTCCTTACAACTTAATGTAATCAATTCTAAGAGTATTACAAATGCTTCTTAAAAAGCTATAATCACAAACTGTGATATTTCTCTTAACGTTTAAGCTTAATCTCACTAATATATTACAACAGCAATGTAGTGAGCTTTGATGAAGATGAAGATTCTGAGTTTTGAATAGAACAGAGTTTCAGCAAGTTAATATGAGTTGTTTTGGTGCGGAATTGTTAACCTTGCTTCTCATCAGAACTTCATATTTATAGGCGTTGGAGAAGATGACCGTTGAGTGCATTTAATGCTTTGCGTGTTCCGTACAGCATCGCATTTAATGTTATACGCTTTTGTCAACTACCTCGAGCCTTGTTCACGCTGTGTCTACTAACGTAGCCTAGAATAGCTTTTAACGTTCCTTTTGTCAGTCAGCGTAGCTTGCCACTTGTACTTCCTTCTGATCTGATGTTTGTGAATACAACGTTTGAATATCATCAGAGTCAAACAGCTTGGTGCAAAGCATCTTCTGATCTTCTGACCTTGAAGTGCTTCTGAGCGTGATACCATCAGAACTTCAGTGCTTCTGTTCTCTTGTTCTTCTGATGCTTCCATAGACCCATGTTCTGATTCTGCTTCGACCATCTTCTGATGTCTTGCCAGACCATGTTCTGATGTTGCATGCTGAACCCTTTGAGACAAAGCTTCTGAGCGCTGAATTATGCGTACTCTTTATATATATTTCCTGAAAAGGAAATTGCATTGGATTAGAGTACCATATTATCTTAAGCAAAATTCATATTATTGTTATCATCAAAACTAAGATAATTGATCAGAACAAATCTTGTTCTAACAATCTCCCCCTTTTTGATGATGACAAAAACATATATAAATGATATGAATTTGCGATCAGAAAGAACAGACGGCAAAAGACAAATTACACAGCTATAGCATAAGCATATGAATATGTCTCCCCCTGAGATTAACAATCTCCCCCTGAGATAAATAATCTCCCCCTGAAATAAATACTCGAAGAACTTTAATAAAAGACTTCCCTGATTATTTCGGTAGAGACGATCACATAAGCTTCTGTCTTTAGAGAATTCATAGCTTCTGACTTCTGCTTCCATTGGACAGCTTCAGAACTAGAATTTCCTTAGATCCCTAGAACACTCACAGCTTCTGATTTCTGCTTCCATCTAGGACAGCTTCAGAACTTGAATTTCTTTGATCTTCTGAACATTCACAGCTTCTGATTTCTGCTTCCATCTAGGACAGCTTCAGAACTTGAATTTCTTTGATCTTCTGAACATTCACAGCTTCTGATTTCTGCTTCCATTTAGGACAGCTTCAGAACTTGAGTTTTCTGGATCTTTAGAACCTTCACAGCTTCTGATTTCTGCTTCCCTCGGATAGCTTCAGAGCTTTGAATTTCTACCAACATCACTTCATGCTAGATTTGTATAAGAACATTGTTGAATGTACCAGAGCATCATCTGAGCATCTCTACATCCTGAAATGTTACAGAACAAAAACTAAACGACAAAAGTCAGCATGAACGAGTCAGAACATAAAATGTATATTAGAACACATGATATGTATCAGAGCCATATAGGCTAAAATAATGTATCAGAGCAAATAGAATTTTGTCAAATCAAATAGACAAATATGGATCAAATTCTATTATCAGTGCTTCTGATTTATTCTTCTTTCTTGCTTCTGATTTCTGAAGCTTGACAACACTAAGCTTGCTTCAGTTTCCATGAGTTTATTCTTTTTACAGAATAACACTCCTTATGGTTTTGCTTCTTGTGTTTGCTTTGAAGATTCTCTTCACTTCTTTATACCTGCAAAACACTTAAACCATATAGAACTTGCAGTTCTTGTTAGTAAATGTGTGGGAGCTTTACCCAGCAACTGATAGATTAATCAAATCATTTATCATTTATCTTTCTCCCCCTTTTTGTCATAACATCAAAAAGAATATTTCAAAGGATTCAGATGAATAAAACGACAAATAAAATCATTGGAATGTAAAACAAGGAAAGTTTTCATTGATAATCAAAAAAGATTACAAGAGAGGATGTTTAACAGGCAGATGTAACAAGGAAAGAAAACTACTAAGACCAAAGCCTAAGACCCTAGCTAAGACAGAACCTGTGCCAGCATGCCATGAAGGAGTGAAGCGCATCATTGACTGCTTCTTGGGCTTCCAGGCGAGGGGTCAGGGAGACTTGGTTCTGATGCAGATCTTCCACAATCTTTATCAGAGACAACATTCTCAGCAGGTGAAGAAGAAGAGATTTCTTTGGAATGGGTTGAGGGAGAGGAGAGGTTAGATGAGGAGGAAGTTGAGTCTTGAAGGAAACAAGATGAGGAAGAAGATGGAGATGATGGAGGGCTTTCACCAGGAGGTTGAAACACACGTCTAGAATAGTTTCCAGATAACATTGCTTCGAATGGATTCACCTTGAGAGGGTCATAGGTGATCTTTATCTTTTTGGGTTTGGAAGGAGATGTTTCAACAGCTTTTCTCTTTTTGTTTTGATCATTTCCATGGTTTCCTGGGCTTGATGAAGAGTTCATGATGGATTTGCAGATAATGAACAGCTAGGGTTTGATATGAATGCAAAAGGATAGAGAAGGAAAACAAAGACAGAGGAGAGATAGCAAAAAAAAAAATATAAGAGGGAAGGAGAAGCGTTTGAAGAGTATTTAAAAGAAAATAAAACGAAACAAATGATGGATAGCATTTAATGTTACGTGACATGAGGAGAGATAATAAAGACAAATGAGGTGACTAGCACAGTTACCTATGGTCGGCGTCCCTTCAACTGCACGCACACTTATCCATGAACAGTAACGACAGGTTTACCATCCCGAGATAAAACGTTACAGCTGTTTTGCTTTAAAAGAGGTTCTGAATCAACTTAGACAATGAAACGTTAGTAATAACCGAATCATAATTTCTAAAAGATTTCAATCAGAACTTCTGATTTAAAAAGAAATCCACATTCATTTCAGAAGATACTCATACGTAAGAACTTCTCATCTTCTCATTCTGGGCATAAATCCATACTGATGTTCTTCAGAATGAACTTAAACCTATCTTCAGCCAGGGGTTTTGTAAAGATATCAGCCCATTGATGGTCTGTATCCACAAAGTTTAAAGATATAACACCCTTCTGAACATAGTCCCTTATGAAATGATGTTTAATCTCAATATGTTTAGCTTTTGAATGAAGAATAGGATTCTTAGATAAACATATAGCAGAAGTATTATCACAGAATATAGGAATGTTACTCTCAAATATCTGATAATCTTCTAGCTGACTCTTCATCCAGAGCATCTGTGTACTGCAACCAGCAGCAGCGACATATTCTGCTTCTGTCGTTGATAGAGCAATAGTTGCTTGCTTCTTGCTATACCAGGAGATCAAATGACTTCCAAGAAATTGGCAACTTCCCGAAGTACTCTTTCTTTCAATTCTGTCTCCAGCATAGTCAGCATCGCAGAATCCTACTAAGTTGTATTCTTTAGATTTTCTGTAAACTAAGCCAACATTAGTAGTACCTTTCAGATACCTTAGAATTCTCTTAACAGCAGTTAAATGAGATTCTCTAGGATCTGATTGGAATCTAGCACACAAACAAACACTGAACAGAATGTCAGGTCTAGAAGCAGTCAGATATAGAAGAGATCCAATCATACCTCTGTATAACTTCTGATCTACCTTCTTACTTACCTCATCCTTACCTAGGATGCATGTTGGATGCATAGGAGTTTTGGCTTCTTTGCAGTCTAGAAGATTAAACTTCTTCAGAAGTTCCTTCACATACTTGGTTTGGTGAACATACGTTCCTTCTGATGTTTGATTTATTTGTATTCCAAGGAAATACTTGAGTTCTCCCATCATGCTCATTTCAAACTCAGCCTGCATAGACTCAGCAAACTCCTTTCCAAGTGTAGCATTAGATGTTCCAAAAATAATATCATCTACATATATTTGACAAATTAAAATATCCCTTTTAAAGGTTTTACAAAAGAGAGTAGTGTCCACTTTTCCTCTAGTGAAACCATTATCCAGAAGGAAAGAACTTAAGCGTTCATACCAAGCTCTGGGAGCTTGTTTCAATCCATATAACGATTTCTTTAATTTAAAAACATGATTAGGAGACATAGAGTCTTCAAAACCAGGAGGTTGATGGACATAAACTTCTTCATCTATATAACCATTTAAGAAGGCACTCTTAACATCCATTTGATAGAGAGTGATGTTATGTTGAGTGGCAAATGAAATTAATAGACGAATAGATTCTAACCTGGCCACTGGTGCAAAGGTTTCTGTATAGTCAATCCCTTCTTGCTGACTATAACCCTGAGCCACCAGTCTGGCTTTGTTCCTTACCACTTCACCTTTCTCACTGAGCTTGTTTCTGAAGACCCATTTTGTACCGATTATATTGAATCCATCTGGTCTAGGAACAAGATCCCAAACATCATTCCTTGTAAACTGATTCAGTTCTTCTTGCATAGCAATTATCCAGTCTGGATCTTCTAGAGCATGATCAACAGAAGTTGGCTCGATCAAAGATACAAGACCTAATTGACAGTCTGCATTGTTCTTAAGGAATGCTCTTGTTCTGATTGGATCATCCTTCTTTCCAAGAATGACATCTTCTGAATGACCAGAGATGAGTCTGGATGATCTTCTGACAGATGGTTCTTCAGATATGCTTAGATTCTCCAGAGAAGCTGATACTTGATCTTCAGATTCTTTGCTTCTGAGAAGCTCTGCTTCTGATGCGTTGCTTCTTGGCTCAACAACTTCTGATATATCAATATCTCAATCTGCAAAATTATCAAACTGCTTTGGTTTTTCAGAACCAAGCTTATCATCAAACCTGATATTGATTGATTCTTCTACAATCAATGTTTCAGTATTGTATACTCTGTAGCCTTTTGAGCGTTCAGAATATCCAAGAAGGAAACATTTTTGAGCTTTGGAATCAAACTTACCAAGATGATCTTTAGTGTTCAGAATAAAGCATACACATCCAAAAGGATGGAAATATGAAATGTTGGGCTTTCTATTCTTCCACAATTCATAAGGAGTCTTATTTAGAATAGGTCTGATAGAGATTCTATTCTGAATATAGCATGCAGTGTTTATTGCTTCTGCCCAGAAATGCTTAGCCATATTGGTTTCATTGATCATGGTTCTGGCCATTTCTTGCAGAGTCCTATTCTTTCGTTCTACAACTCCATTTTGCTGTGGAGTTCTAGGACAAGAGAAATCATGGGCAATACCATTTTCTTTGAAGAATTCTTCAAAGGATCTGTTCTCAAATTCACCACCATGATCACTTCTGACCTTTATGATTTTACACTCTTTTTCAGATTGAATCTGAATGCAGAAATCAAAGAACACTGAGTGAGACTCATCCTTGTGTTTCAAGAATTTTACCCATGTCCAGCGGCTATAATCATCTACGATGACTAATCCATATTTCTTCCCTCTGACAGATGCTGTTTTGACTGGGCCAAACAGATCAATGTGCAAGAGTTCTAATGGCCTTGAGGTAGAAACAACATTCTTGGACTTGAATGCAGGTTTGGAGAACTTGCCCTTCTGACATGCTTCACAAAGAGCATCTGATTTGAATTTCAGATTAGGGAGTCCTCTGACAAGATTCAGTTTGTTAATCTGAGAAATCTTTCTCAAACTAGCATGGCCTAATCTTCTGTGCCAGACCCACTGCTCTTCAGAAACAGACATAAGACAAGTCACCTTCTGACTCATAAGATCTTGCAGATCTGTCTTATAAATGTTGTTCTTCCTCTTGCCTGTAAATAGGATTGAGCCATCCTTCTGATTTACAGCCTTGCAAGACTCTTGATTAAAGATTATATCATAACCATTGTCACTCAATTGACTGATAGATAAGAGGTTATGTGTTAATCCTTCTACAATAAGTACATTAGAAATGGAAGGAGAGTTACCAGACTTTATAGTTCCAGAGCCAATTATCTTGCCCTTCTGATCTCCTCCAAACTTGACTACTCCTCCAGATTTAAGCACCAGGTCTCGGAACATAGACCTTCTTCCTGTCATGTGTCGTGAGCATCCAGAGTCCAGGTACCATGACATGTTGTGCTTTGTCCTTTTTGCAGTCAAGGATATCTGCAATAGGAATAATCTTATCCTTAGGTACCCACATCTTTTTGGGTCCTTTCTTGTTAGATTTTCTCAAGTTCTGATTGAACTTGGGTTTAACATTGTAAGCAATAGGAGGAACAGCATGATAATTCTTAATGTGAGTTCCATGATATTTCCTAGGTTGTGTCACATGCTTTTTGGTGTGTGTTATGTGAAAACTTTGAGCATGTGAAGTGTGCCTAATATCATGGGAGTGGCCATACTTGAACTGATCATACAATGGCTTGTATGTGAATTTCATTTCATCAACAGGTTCAAGTTTGTATGGGGTTTCACCCTCAAAACCAATGCCGACTCTTTTGTTTCCAGACACAGCATATATCATAGAAGCTAGCTGACTTCTGCCAATACTTCTAGATAAGAACTTCCTGAAACTTAAATCATATTCTTTCAGAATATGGTTTAGACTAGGAGTGGATTTTTCTGAATCAGAAGGAGATCCAACATTAATGGATAATTTTAAAAGTTTTTCTTTTAATTCAGAATTCTCCAACTCAAGCTTCTTTGTTTCAAATTCAAATAGCTTTTTCAGCTTTTTGTATTTGAGACTCATCTGAGACTTGAATTCCAGAAGTTCAGTTAGATCGGAAACTAACTCATCTCTAGTAAGTTCAGAAAATACCTCTTCAGAATCTGATTCTGATGTAGATTCTGATCCGTCATCTTCTGTCGCCATCAGCGCACAGTTAGCCTGCTCATCTTCAGAGTCTGAATCATCTTCTGACTCATCCCAGGTTGCCATAAGACCTTTCTTCTTATGAAACTTCTTCTTGGGATTTTCCTTCTGAAGATTTGGACATTCATTCTTGAAGTGTCCAGGCTCATTGCATTCATAGCACATGACCTTCTTCTTGTCAAATCTTCTGTCATCAGAAGATTCTCCACGTTCAAATTTCTTTGAACTTCTGAAGCCTCTGAACTTCCTTTGCTTGGTCTTCCAGAGTTGATTTAGCCTTCTGGAGATCAAGGACAGTTCATCTTCTTCTTCAGATTCTGATTCTTCAGGATCTTCTTCTTTAGCCTGAAAAGCGTTAGTGCATTTCTTGATATTGGATTTTAATGCAATAGACTTACCTTTCTTTTGAGGCTCATTTGCGTCCAGCTCTATTTCATGACTTCTCAAGGCACTGATAAGCTCTTCCAGAGAAACTTCATTCAGATTCTTTGCAATCTTGAATGCAGTCACCATAGGACCCCATCTTCTGGGTAAGCTTCTGATGATCTTCTTTACATGATCAGCCTTGGTGTATCCCTTGTCAAGAACTCTCAATCCAGCAGTAAGAGTTTGAAATCTTGAAAACATCTTTTCAATGTCTTCATCATCCTCCATCTTGAAGGCTTCATACTTCTGGATTAAAGCTAGAGCTTTAGTCTCCTTGACTTGAGCATTTCCTTCATGAGTCATTTTCAAGGACTCATATATGTCATAGGCCGTTTCCCTGTTAGATATCTTCTCATACTCAGCATGAGAGATAGCATTCAGCAAAACAGTTCTGCATTTATGATGATTCCTGAAAAGCTTCTTCTGATCATCATTCATTTCTTGCCTTGTCAGCTTTACGCCACTGGCATTTACTGGATGTTTGTAACCATCCATCAGAAGATCCCATAGATCACCATCTAGACCAAGAAAGTAACTTTCCAGTTTATCTTTCCAGTATTCAAAGTTTTCACCATCAAATACCGGCGGTCTAGTATAACCATTGTTACCGTTGTATTGCTCAGCAGAGCCAGATGTAGATGCAGGTGTAGATTTTTCAGATTCACCAGCCATCTTTTACTGAAGCGTTTTTCTCTTCCTGAATCTTTTCTAAACACGGTTAAGTGCTTGCACCTTAGAACCGGCGCTCTGATGCCAATTGAAGGATAGAAAAACACTTAGAAAGGGGGGGTTTGAATAAGTGTAGCTTTAAAAACTTGACAGATAAAAATAAATTGCACAGTTATTTTTATCCTGGTTCGTTGTTAACTAAACTACTCCAGTCCACCCCCGCAGAGATGATTTACCTCAACTGAGGATTTAATCCACTAATCGCACGGATTACAATGGTTCTCCACTTAGTCAGCAACTAAGTCTTCCAGAGTCTTCTGATCACACACTGATCACTCCAGGAACAACTGCTTAGATACCCTCTAAGACTTTTCTAGAGTATACTGATCCACACGATCACTCTAGTTACAACCTGCTTAGATAACCTCTAAGACTTCCTAGAGTATTCTGATCCACACGATCACTCTAGTTCCTTACAACTTAATGTAATCAATTCTAAGAGTATTACAAATGCTTCTTAAAAAGCTATAATCACAAACTGTGATATTTCTCTTAACGTTTAAGCTTAATCTCACTAATATATTACAACAGCAATGTAGTGAGCTTTGATGAAGATGAAGATTCTGAGTTTTGAATAGAACAGAGTTTCAGCAAGTTAATATGAGTTGTTTTGGTGCGGAATCGTTAACCTTGCTTCTCATCAGAACTTCATATTTATAGGCGTTGGAGAAGATGACCGTTGAGTGCATTTAATGCTTTGCGTGTTCCGTACAGCATCGCATTTAATGTTATACGCTTTTGTCAACTACCTCGAGCCTTGTTCACGCTGTGTCTACTGACGTAGCCTAGAATAGCTTTTAACGTTCCTTTTGTCAGTCAGCGTAGCTTGCCACTTGTACTTCCTTCTGATCTGATGGTTGTGAATACAACATTTGAATATCATCAGAGTCAAACAGCTTGGTGCAAAGCATCTTCTGATCTTCTGACCTTGAAGTGCTTCTGAGCGTGATACCATCAGAACTTCAGTGCTTCTGTTCTCTTGTTCTTCTGATGCTTCCATAGACCCATGTTCTGATTCTGCTTCGACCATCTTCTGATGTCTTGCCAGACCATGTTCTGATGTTGCATGCTGAACCCTTTGAGACAAAGCTTCTGAGCGCTGAATTATGCGTACTCTTTATATATATTTCCTGAAAAGGAAATTGCATTGGATTAGAGTACCATATTATCTTAAGCAAAATTCATATTATTGTTATCATCAAAACTAAGATAATTGATCAGAACAAATCTTGTTCTAACACTAATGTCTTGCCAGAGCATGTTCTGATGTTGCATGCTGAACCTTCTGAGTCAGTGCTTCTTGCGCTGATTTTGTGCATACTCTTCATATATTTCCTGAAATGGAAATTGCATAGGATTAGAGTACCACATTGTCTTAAGCAAAATTCATATACATTGTTATCATCAAAACTAAAAATATTGATCAAAACAATTCTTGTTCTAACATCAACAACGCATCGTTAGTCATTAATAACAAATAATTCATCAATCATACCATAATCATGATAATGCAATGCAACCGACAATTTGCAGATGCATGTGGTACCCAGTTCATCAGCCCACACCACTTTGCCAATTAATAGAGGCATCAACCAGGCATAATCCTTCATCGTAGTTTACACTCAATCCACACAATGGGCTGGAGGTCATCTTAATTTGCCAATCCAGGCCATCGTGTTTGCCATTTTCAGGCCATCGTCAAAATATGTCATGTTATGCGACTCGATATTGCGACATCATAACCATACAAAACAACAACAATGCAAAAACTATGCAACCACAAGGCATAAGCCTTCAACAAACTACAATATAGGCCATCACTTCATCGTCATAACAACATCAATTCATCATGTTATTCATACCTCATCACAGACTTTATATTACACACATCATCGTAACATCATCAATTCATCATAATAACAGCACACATCATAGTACACAAGTCAAGTACCATCATGACACAATTGATTCTATTACTTAAGAAGAGCATATTTATTGTTAATTTGACACAAGGCATCATTATCAGCTCACACGGATCTAATACGTACAACCAATTGCGTCTAACATACTACATCATTATCAACTCATACAGATCGAACACATACAACAAGCATAAGTTATATTAAATAATTGTCTAATGGTTATCAATTAATTTTGATAATATATTAATTTATTTTATCTTTCCAACGGTCCAAACGGCGCGTCAAACGGACACCCGAGTCAAAAGCTGTGGCTTTTTGAAGTTTTTAAGAAGGTTCGGTTCGACTCAGTGGAACCCAAGTTCCCTATTTGGGATACCGGTTCCCCTATTTAAAAATAACATTTTTGGCTCCAAAAACTCTGGGAACTCGGTTCCCTTATTTGGGGAACCGGTTCCTGCTATAGCATATCCAAAAATTTGTTGTTTTGCTGCTACGCACCTCAACCCTTCAATACCCCCAAAACCCATACTTTCCCATACGAAAATCACCAATAATCATATTTTTTCAATTCAAATACCAACATCATACCATTATTCACATACAAACATTTATTCCATCAATTTCACCGAATTCACACATCATTCATAACATCCAAAAACACATAACAACTCAAATGCTTCACACATTCATGGATATACAATTATAAAATCTAACATCTACCATACCCATCATCATGACAACCTTTAGAGAGTAAGAACCCCACCCTTACCTCAACAATTTTCTTCAAAAATCTCCCTAGCAATTGAGGTTCCCCTTTAGCCCTAGCTCTGCTTCTTTCTATTCCACGTTCTCTTCAAAAATTATGTTCTTCACTAACTCTCCCTATTTTTCCTATTTTCCTCCTTTTATTAATCCTTCACTAATTATTTCCCTTCATTTGGGCTTAACGCTCAAACTCCCCATATTACTCATGCTAAATCATATTCACGGCCCAATTACTATTTATCTACTACTCTCTTATTATTATTATTAATATTATTATTATTATTAAAACATAAAATAATTATATAAAACACCAAGGATTCCTAATTTCACTATATAATTCAAAATAAGCGAATTGAATAATTAAATAGATATTACAGGCGTTACAACTTTCCCCCACTTAGAATATTTTCGACCTCGAAAATCTACCTGATGCAAACAACTCTTAAATACCACTCTCGTATTCTACCTTCCAACTCCCAAGTCATGTTTAACAATACTTCATCTACTACTTCCATAAATATAATGATAACACTAAAACAATCCAATCAAATGCACATGCTAATCATTCAACATCTTCGCGACATAACAGTTTAACAGACATAGCAACCACCTAACAACATTTCAATGTAAAAGCATTTCAAGTAGCAACAACAGCAACACATATAGATTCGTCTTCGGCTAATCAGGCATGTACTCTACCACATAATAGTCATCAACATAGCACATTTAAACTTGGATGTATAACATCATGGTAACTTATCACATTATTATTACAACAACGTCACTCACAACGTCACATCATCCTCATAGTGACATCAACACAACCAACATAATCATACTTTGTCATAATATATATATATATATATATATATATATATATATATATATATATATATATATAATTACTCATTATTCCCTATAATACCCCGATACAATGTCACAACGGTTGCAACAAAGTCATTATAATATCACCCAACCCAATTTAATGCTAACATATATTATGATATCGCAACAATTTACAACGAACATATTTAACTTAGTCATCACGCCACACATCAACTATGCCACATCACGCTTCAGTTGTGCCACTCTGATCATCTACCTCAAAATCAATGTCCTCATTTGATTTCCCTCACCTACCAAATCTACAAGTTTCACATCTACCTTCTGGCTCTTTTTACCATCCTCCAGAAATCATTGCCCACCTTTGATATTCCTAATTTTTCACTTTGCGTCGTTAGCTCGTATATAACTGAAGTCTTCGAACTATTCGATAAGTCCTAATTCCTTCCTAGACATTCCTCCATTAGCTTCACACGAATTGGTGAATGACCATCCTCACGGTAGAACGTCAAGCACCTTACACTCTATCAAGCTAGCAAGACAAGTCTATCCCATCCAATACGATCCCGTCTACTATCGACAAGAGATTAAGGGTGATCTGTTCCTGAATTTGTCAATAGATAGATGACAACCATAATGGAGTATTGTTAGGGACCAAATAGTACTAAATTTCATATATTGATTTTGGTCCCTTCAACCAATTTTCATTGATTTTTCACACTTTTATTCACACAATTTAATAAATATGCAATTACTTTTGTTTTAAGTAGGTTTGAGTAGATATTTCACTTTATTTGTCAGTTGTGTAGAAGTTGTGTCAAGAGGCTTTGGATGCATGTGCAAGTAAGAATGGATCATTGAAGATTTTGAAGCACTTGAAGAATTAAATTTTAGGAAAATATTGAAGAAAGCTTGGAAAGCAAAGGAGTGAAGATTTGCTCAGTTCGAGCCGCGAACTGAGCGTTATCAGCCAGCTTGTTTTTGTGTTGATTTTGATGTGGTGAATTTCTTTCAGTCCGAGCCGCGAACGGAGCTTCGTCTACAATTCTGTTTTAGTGTTTGGGCCACTAATTATGTTTAGGGGCCCAATTTTAAGTGACGTTTTGAAGACCCTTTTTACTACTTTTCTAGATATCATTAGATAGACTAAGTATTGTATGGTTAAGCTAAACACCACATATCAACTAAGGTTTGAGAGAGATTTTGAAGTGGATTATCATCCAATTTATGAGAGAAAACTTGATGCCCATTGATTCCTCTCCATTGCTTGTGCTATCAACTATGGTGATGAGTAGCTAAATCCCCTTTTGGCAAGATTGGAGGTAGTAACTATTCTTGTTTACTATGTATTTCCTTTAGCTCTCTTATGTGAACTATTTGATTATTGAAATAGATTGATGCTTTTGTTCTATATTGAGTATTTAGATTTGGATTATAATTGAGAAATATTATTCAAATCTTGACCTAGAGTATTCTTTCAAGTAGTGGGTAAATTGTAGAAATAGATTTATACACTACTTTTCTATTGTATCAAACATTAAAGATTTCTATATTAATAGTTAGATGGAGAAATCGTCTAAGGATTAATATAATGACTATCACAATCTCATTTAGAAATAAATGTTATTGAGAGGATACTAGAACATTTTCATTAATCTTGAGTTCACTTATTGATTACTAAGGAAACATAGGAAATAAGGATAGTGAAACCCAATCTTGTCAATATTTGACACTCGATACAAGTCTAATTTTATTGCTTTAGTGTTACTTTAATTAAAAAGATTACGATTCAAAACAAAACAACTTTGTTACTTTTAAACTTGAAAGGATAGTAACTATAGAATGGCGTTAATATCACCCAATCTTTGTAGATACGATACAAAATTATTTTCCTTGAATATACTGTTCAACAAGTATAAATAATCGTTACAAAACTATAATTGATTTCATTAAGAACTTGTAATCAAGTCATCTAAAGAACCATAATCCAATAATCTCCTTCGAGACTTACCGTCCCTTCCACAATTTTCTCCTCATTGGATCTTGTCAATAAGGCACCATCGTCCAACTTATTATTCGGTCTACTTCACACTCACTTAGCATTATGCAAACGTTGAGTTCCTTCTAACTCAAGAAATGATAATATACTCAATCACTAGCCATAACATCGCCATCCACTCCTAGAGATGCGAACAACACAAATACCTGATTATTTCCTCTCAAGGACACTCCGACTTGACCGCCAGACGTAAATCTTGAATCTGTACTTTCTCCGAATTTAGGAATTAACAAGGTTTCACCAACATTTAAACTTCTGCAATCCATGGAACATTGAACCAACTGTTCATACCTGAACCATCTCAGGGAAGCACGAGCTTCTCCCCCACTTGTTTCAATCTCACTCCTACAAACAAGTGATTAGGAAAACGAGAAAGCAATGACAGTGTTTCACACACATGTCACGTACCAAGGAAATATATGTCAACAGTATTCCACTATTAAACCACACTACAGACTCAACAACTTGGCTGGACGGACCGACCTGCTCTGATACCTCTAATGTAACACCCTGATTTACCCCGTCAAATATTAATAACAATTAGAGTATAAAAATCATCATTTAAAATAATTCTTTGAAAACAGAATGTCACATTTTCTTCATAATACAAAAACAATTGCTCATAATCATAATATATACATAACACGTTTAAACGGATGAACCAACCAAAATGATACAGTCTTCAAAAGAAACAACTTTTAATTACGCAGCGGAATTCATCATATTCATTCTTAGGAATGTCATGACATTTCAATCCAACAAAATCAGCTTCAAGATGTAAACATACTTCAATAAGCAATTAAAATTTCAACAAGAAACAAATAGAAAATAATAATGTTCATCCCCCCGAGTGTTACGTATCAGAGCGACAATCTCGACTCGATCTACTTGAAAGTAACTAGCCTTCATTCCTGATTACCTGCACGTTACCGCCATAGGGGTAACATTCAAACAGAAGGGGTGAGATATCTTACAATATAAACGAATGCATGATAAATAATATAGGAGATATATATCATACATAATTTCACCACTTCATACGAAATTAGCATCGTTCATCATTCAACAACGCATCGTTAGTCATTAATAACAAATAATTCATCAATCATACCATAATCATGATAATACAATGCAACTGACACTGTGCAGATGCATGTGGTACCCAGGACATCAGCCCACACCACTTTTCTAATTAATAGAGGCATCAAAAAGGCATAAGCGTTCATCGTAGTTTGCACTCAATCCACACAATGGGCTTGAGGTCTTCTTAATTTACCAATCCATGCCATCATGATTGCCATTTTCAGGCCATCGTCAAAATATGCCACGCTATGCGACTCGACAATACGACATCATTACCATACAAAAAAACAACTATGCAACCACAAGGCATAAGCCTTCAACAAACACAAATATAGGCCATCAATTCATCGTCATAACAACATCAATTCATCATGTTATTCATACCTCGTCACAGACTTCATATTACACACATCATCGTAACATCATCAATTCATCATAATAACAGCACACATCACAGTACACAAGTTGAGTAACATCATGACACAATTGATTCTATTCCTTAAGAAGAGCATATTTATTGTTAATTCGTTACAAGGCATCATTATCAGCTCACACGGATCGAATAGGTACAACCAATTGCATCTAACATACAACATCATTATCAACTCATACAGATCGAACACATACAAAAAGCATAAGTTATATTAAATAATTTTATAATGGTTCTAAATTCATTTTAATAAGATAGGTATTTTTTTTAGCTTTCCAACGGTCCAAACGGCACATCAAACGGACACCCGAGTCAAAAGTTATGGCTTTTTGAAGTTTTTAAGAAAGTTCGGTTTGACTCAGTGGAACTCGGGTTCCCTATTTGGAGAACCGGTTCCCCTAGTTAAAAATCACATTTTTCGCTCCAAAAACTCTTGGAACTCGGTTCCCTTATTTGGGGAACCGGTTCCTGTTGTAGCAGACCCAAAAATTTACTGTTTTGCTGCTACGAACCTCAACCCTTCAATACCCCCAAAACCCATACTTTCCCCATATGAAAATCACCAATAATCATAGTTTTTCAATGCAAATACCAACATCATATCATTATTTGTAACACCCTTCTAAACCCCCTCGACAATTAATAAAATATTCGGAGTAAACATGAATTCAAGGATGTCACAATTCAAATTAAACGATACGTCATATAGATTGTCATGCTTCACAAGGAATGAAATACCAATTTCAATAAATCATGTTCAACACAGCGGAATTAAATTAAAACGGAATAGTATTATCCTCACCGATGCATAAACCAATTAAAAACATAATCTAAACCTAATAGAAATAAGAGTATAACAAACAACTCTAAACTAGCGTTCCCCAGTGTTACAAATCAGAATATGACACCGACGCTACAACTAGACGGATTAGCCTATAAGCTATCCTCACCAAGCCAAAGCTGCTACTCTTCAATCTGAAAAATGTCAACAGTAAGGGTGAGACATTTCACAATTAAACTATATTATTAGTTCATAACGACAAAACATCATAAGCATATAATTTACCCAACTGCAATGTATTCAGACTTTCTGAAATATTCACCAACAATACAAACTGCAATCAATCACATCACCGTGAAATAACACTAGAATTCTTCCAATCATGTTATAACAATATAAATGCAATGCACTGACACTATACATGTGGCATCAATTCGTCATGGGATTAACCCATCTGACTGATCTAAACATCACCGAGATACGGCCCTACCAGCACTAATTTCACACAATGGGAATTATGCCATCACTGATCCAAAACATCGCCGAGATTCAGCCACCAAAAGATGATTATGAATGCATGCAACATATAATATACTTACCATCATCACCGATTTTATGAACAATATCATCTCAGCACAACTCACTGTTATCATCACCAATTTAGTATGTCCATGTCCCAGCATCATTCAATAATCAACCATACATCATTCCAACAATCATCACAATTACAACACTATCATATCATGATCACATTATCACATTGTTACAATTCACAATACATGCACACAATGTCTAATTTCGCCAAGATAATTAAATCGGAATTTTAAATAAAATTGAGCCTTTACCCATTTCACCATTTTATCACATAATTTATTTAATTAACTTCATTGTGCTTGAAACGGCATTTAAAACGGATACACGATTTGAAAGTTACGAATTTTAGAAAATAATGTATTTTTCAAAAACACAACAGCGTTAACCAGTTACCTCAAATAGAGTAACCGGTTACTGCTTGACGGAGTAACCAAAAATTCTATTCGTAACTGCGGTAACCGGTTACCTCAAACAGAGTAACCAGTTACTACCTCCCAGACAACACAAAAACGCAAAATGCAACAGAGGTAACCGGTTACCACACCTCAAGTAATCGGTTACTTCACAATGAATAGGCCTCCCTCGCCTATGTAACATTAGGTAATCGGTTACCACCCTCAGGTAACCGGTTACCACGTGCTTGCAACCTAAAAAAATCACTTTTTGACAGCACTTTTCCATATCCAACTCAACCCAATTCGTGTCAAAACGATTATCACATTAAAACATTACCAATTCACATATTATAGCATAATTCTAACATGTTTTAGGAGTCATTTAACATCATACACAATCATCATCATCCAATTTCATCAAATCACCCAAAAGTTATGAAACTTCCAAAACCCAACAATCTCAAAACCCCAAAACATACAACTGACATGAACAATACACAAAATCAGCCCTATCATCTCTAAACTAATAATATAGGCTAAAAGGATTATCACCCCTTACCTTAGCAAAATTCTTGGATCTTCCTCTTTCTCTCTTCTTCAGCTTTTTCACGTACTTGCTCTTCTCCTCTTTTGGCTCTCTATTTCTCTTTTCACAAAATTCTTCTATTTTATGAAAAATAGACTAATAGTTAGTAAGGCCTACTCAATTAGCATTTCCCTTTTACTAACCACTATGCAAAGCCCGATTATTTCCTTTCACAATTTCTCCACTTAATTCACCAAATAATCAATTAATTCCAAATAATTAATTTAAATTCCAATTAAATTAAATTATGAAATTATTGGGTGTTACATTATCCACATACAAACATTTAATCCATCAATTGCACTGAATTCACACATCATTCATAATATCCAAAAACACATAACAATTCAAATTCTTCACACATTCATGGATATACAATTATGAAATCTAATTTCTACCATACCCATCATCATGTCAACCCTTAGAGAGTAAGAACTCCATCCTTACCTTAGCAATTTTCTTCAAAAATCTCCCTAGCAATTGAGGTTCCCATTTAGCCCTAGCTCTGCTTCTCTCTATTCCACGTTCTCTTCAAAAATTATGTTTTTAACTAACTCTCCCTATTTTTCCTATTTTCCTCCTTTTATTAATCCTTCACTAATTATTTCCCATCATTTGGGTTTAACACTCACACTCTCCACATTACTCATGCTAACTCACATTCACGGTCCAATTATTATTTATCTACTACTCTCTTATTATTATTATTATTATTATTATTATTATTATTATTATTAAAACATAAAATAATTATATAAAACACCAAGGATTCCTAATTTCACTATATAATTCAAAATAAGCGAATTGAATAATTAAATAGATATTACGAGCGTTACAACTCTCCCCCACTTAGAATATTTTCGACCTCGAAAATCTACCCAATGCAAACAACTCTTAAATACCACTCTCGTATTCTACCTTCCAACTCCCAAGTCATGTTTAACAATACTTCGTCTACTACTTCCATAAATATAATGATAACACCAAAACAATCTAATCAAATGCGCATGCTAATCATTCAACATCTCCGCGGCATAACAGTTTAACAGACATAGCAACCACCTAACAACATTTCAATGTAAAAGCATTTCAAGTAGCAACAACAACAACACACATAGATTCGTCTTCGGCTAATCAGGCGTGTACTCTACCATATAATATTCATCAACATAGCACATTTAAACTTGGATGTACAACATCATGGTAACTGTTAGAATCCAAAATGTGGATAGTTTGTTAATAACTTTTGTGGTATTTTGATAACTTTTCTCCTTACTTTTGATTCAATTACGGTTTATAATCGTGTAAATAAATAAAATCGAGTTTTGTAGTAAATATATTATTTATTAGCTTTTCTTATGTATTTTGTAGGTATTTTGTAAAATGGGAAAGTTTTGGATGGTAGAAGGTCAAGATGGCACCTTGGAGCAATATTTAAGGCCTTTTTAAAGAAGTTGTGTTCAGCAAGGGCCGCTGAGCGGCAATCAAGCGCGCTTTCCAGTAGCGAGAGGGAATTTTTGTTGATCCAGCTCCGCTTAGCGACCTCAGCCCGCTTAGCGGACCCTTGCGTGGCAGCAGATATTTTTAGTGATCCGCTTAGCGGCCGTCTGTGCGCTAAGCGAGGTTACTTTTTCAAGTGTGCTACTTTTAGGCACTTAGAGATATTTTATGGAGTATTCTTATCTTCTTTTGATACCTACCAACAACACACTCTAGGGCAAGAGAGGAAGAAAGAAAAACTCATTTCATTCAAGATTTCTCAAGCATTTTTCTTCATCATCTTTGGATTCTCATGCTAGGAGATCTTGTTTTGATCTTTGTTGTTGAATCTATGGAGAGCTAAACTCCTCATGTGTCAAGATTAGAAGTGGTTAGCTTGTATAGTATGTATTTAGTTTGATCTTTTGTATATGAACCTTGTTGATGATTAATATATGGTGAATATCGTTGTTATTCATGTTTATATGTTGTTTTGATACACTATTGAGAGATATGTTTCAAATATTGACCTAAAGGGTATTCATCTATCAATAAACAAACTCTAGAGATATATTTGTGAGTTGATAATCACTTGTATCAAGCTTTAAAGATTATTATGTTAGTTGTCGGCATGAGAGATCATCTGACGGTTAATATAATAACATTCACGACATTGCTTTAGAGATAAATAGTATCGAGAGGATACGTGGTTGTATTAATCATTAATATGTTCATATACATAATCATCATAGTATATACAAAGCAAGCTAATGAAAACTAATCTTGACACAGTTTTACCAAACCGTTTTTAAACCCTAAGTTATTGTCTTTAATTTCTCTCCATGCTCTTTACATCTTATGACACTAAACCATTTCATAATCTTAACTCAAAACATTTTAAACTGTAGAACTGCGGTAATATCGCTTCAATCCCTTAGGAAACGGTAAAGGAAATACTTACCCTTTTAACAGTAACATATCACATTATCATTACAACAACATCACTCACAACGTCACATCATCCTCATAGTGACATCAACGCAACCAACATAATCAGACTTTGTCATAATATATATGTATATAGTATTACTCATTGTTCCCTATAATCAACCGATACAACGTCACAACGGTTGCAAAAAAGTCATTATAATATCACCCAACCCAATTCGATGCTAACATATATTATGATATCACAACAATTTACAATGAACATCTTTAACTTAGTCATCACGCCACACATCAACCATGCCACATCACGCTTCAGTTGTGCCACTCTAATCATATACCTCAAAATCAATGTCCTCATTTGATTTCCCTCACCTACCAAATCTAAAAAATTCACATCTACCTTCTGGCTCTTTTTACTATCCGCCAAAAATCATAGCCCACCTTTGATATTCCTAATTTTCCACTTTGCGGCGTTAGCTCGCATATAACTAAAGTCTTTGAACTATTCCATAAGTCCTAATTCGTTCCTCGCCACTCCTCCATTAGCTTCACACGAATTGGTGAACGACCATCCTCGCGGTAGAACGTCAATCACCTTACACTCTATCAAGCTAGAAAGACAAGTCTATCCCATCCAATACGATCCCGTCTACTATCGACAAGAGATTAAGGGTGATCACCTTAATTTGTCATAGATAGCCGACAAACATAATGGAGTATAAACCATCATTATAAAACTATAATAGATTTCATTTAGAACTTGTAATCAAGTCATCTAAAGCACCATAATCCAATAATCTCCTTTGAGACTTATCATCCCTTCCACAGTTTCCTCCTCATTCGATCTTGTCAATGAGGCACCATCGTCCAACGTATTATTCGGTCTACTTCACACTCAATTAGCATTACACAAATGTTAAGTTCCTTCTAACTCAAGAAATGATAATATACCCAATACATTACAATTTGTTATGTTCCAATTGATGTTTGTATCCATGTAGATAACTTTAACAACGTTCCTTAATCATAGGTTTCCTCCTAAATCTCTTAACATCGAGGATCCATACATCCTCACATCTGTATCTCATCCCAGTCATATTCTCAATAATACCTCTGCTTCTCCTTCCTTCAATCCATTCATCAATAACATATCGTACTTGACCTCATCCCAAACAAGCTGCGACAATAATTAATTAAGCTTAAAAAAGCTTCTCGTATACTCAATCCATAATCTATGTCGCTCGGCAATCACCACCACGTACCATTTAAATCGATTCTAGGTACCAGAATCATTATTATTTAAAATAACATTGTGCTAGCTTCCTAACACTTCGAACGACGGCCCAAATGGAGTTACGGTCCTAAGGTTATGAATCTCCAAAGTTTACCAAAAAGATGAATTCTAACATATTTCCAAAACCTCATTCTTCTTATAACTCAAGAGACACAGTAATTCGCCAAAAAAATATGTCTTCGAAAGACCAAGACTCCATTCCTTCTCACAACACTACTCATATCCTCGAGTTCCAATTCTGACTCTCGATTCACAAACACCCAACAACATCGATGACATCCAAAAATCTCTTGTGTGATTCCAACAACAAAACCCATGAAAATTTATCCTTATGTCGTCATTCAAAATGTCGATATCACACACAATGGTAACTCAACACTAACAACTTCAAGATTAATATGCAGTGTTGAAAACATTGCAACCCTCTGAGTTTCTTCTTATAAGAGCTATCATATTCGCTTAACGAATATTGTCCGGTATAAGAGTCTGCATCATTAAAATAACCCATAATCTCGCTTGACTTAGCTCAAAACAGTTCATTCCAAGGATAATGTCAAGTAAATCCAACATCTTGCTCTAACGACAAGTCACAATTATCCCCGGAGAAACATCAGGACTGTCACGCAATTGGCACATCACTATCCAGAACATCGCCCTCCACTCCTAGGATGCGAACAACACAAATACCTGATTATTCCCCCTCAAGGACACTCTTACTTGACCGCCAGACGTAAATCTTGAATCTGTACTTTCTCCGATTTGGGAATTATTAAGGTAACACCAACATTTAAACTTCTGCAATCCATGGCACACTGAACCAATTGTTCATACCTGAACCATCTCAGGGAAGCACGAGCTTCTCCCCCACTTGTTTCAATCTCACTTCTGCAAACAAGTGATTAGGAAATAAAGAAAGCAATGACAGTGTTTCACACACATGTCACGTACCAAGGAAATATATGTCAACAGTATTCCACTATTAAACCACACTACTGACTCAACAAATAGGCCGGACGGACCGACCTGCTCTGATACCACAAACGTAACACCTCGATTTTCCCCGTCGAATATTAATAACAATTAGAGTATAAAAATCATCATTTAAAATAATTCTTTGAAAACAGGATGTCACATTTTCTTCATAATACAAAAACAATTGCTCATAATCATAATAGATACATAACATGTTTAAATGGATGAACCAACCAAAATGATACAGTCTTCAAAAGAAACAACTTTCAATTACGCAGCGGAATCCATCATATTCAATCTTAGGAATGTCATGACATTTCAATCCAACAAAATCAACTTCAAGTTGTAAAAATACTTAAATAAGCAATAAAAATTTCCACAAAAAACAAAAACAAAATAATAACATTCATCCCCCCGAGTGTTATGTATCAGAACGACAATCTCGACTCGATCTACTTGAAAGTAACTAGCCTTCATTCCTGATTACTTGCACGTTACCGACATAGGGGTAACATTCAAACAGAAGGAGTGAGATATCTTACAATATAAACGAATGCATGATAAATAATATAGGAGATATATATCATACATAATTTCATCACTTCATACGACATTAGTATCGTTCATCATTAAACAACGCATCGTTAATCATTAATAACAAATAATTCATCAATCATACCATAACCATGATAATGCAATGCAACCGACACTGTGCAGATGCATGTGGTACCCAGGACATCAGCCCACACCACTTTGCCAATTAATAGAGGCATCAACAAGGCATAAGCCTTCATCATAGTTTGCACTCAATCCACACAATGGGCTTGAGTTCATCTTAATTTGCCAATCCATGCCATCGTGTTTTCCATTTTCAGGCCATCGTTAAAATATGCCATGCTATGCGACTCGCCAATGCGACATCGTAACCATACAAAACAACAACAATGCAAAAACTATGCAACCACAAGGCATAAACCTTCAACAAACTACAATATAGGCCATCACTTCATCGTCATAACAACATCAATTCATCATGTTATTCATACCTCATCACAGACTTTATATTACACACATCATCGTAACAACATCAATTCATCATAATAACAGCACACATCATAGTACACAAGTCAAGTACCATCATGACACAATTGATTCTATTACTTAAGAAGAGCATATTTATTGTTAATTTGACACAAGGCATCATTATCAGCTCACACGGATCTAATACGTACAACCAATTGCGTCTAACATACTACATCATTATCAACTCATACAGATCGAACACATACAACAAGCATAAGTTATATTAAATAATTGTCTAATGGTTCTCAATTAATTTTGATAAGATATTAATTTATTTTAGCTTTCCAACGGTCCAAACGGCGCGTCAAACGGACACCCGAGTCAAAAGTTGTGGCTTTTTGAAGTTTTTAAGAAAGTTCGGTTCGACTCAGTGGAACCTGGGTTCCCTATTGGGGGAACCATTTCCCCTAGTTAAAAATTACATTTTTGGCTCCATAAACTCTGGGAACTCGGTTGCCTTATTTGGAGAACCGGTTCCTGCTGTAGCTGACCCAAAAATTTGTTGTTTTGCTGCTACGAACCTCAACCCTTGAATACCCCCAAAACCTATACTTTCCCCATACGAAAATCACCAATAATCATAGTTTTCAATGCAAATACCAATATCATACGATTATTCACTGACAAACATTTATTCCATCAATTGCACCAAATTCACACATCATTCATAACATCCAAAAACACATAACAATTCAAATTCTTCACACATTCATGAATATACAATTATGAAATCTAACCTCTACCATACCCATCATCCTCCCAACCCTTAGAGAGTATGAACCTCTCCCTTACCTTAGCAATTTTCATCAAAAATCTCCCTAGCAATTGAGGTTCCCCTTTAGCCCTAGCTCTTCTTCTCTCTATTCCACATTCTCTTGAAAAAGTATGTTCTTCACTAACTCTCCCTATTTTTCATATTTTCCTCCTTTTATTAATCCTTCACTAATTATTTCCCTTCATTTGGGCTTAACACTCATACTCCCCACATTACTCATGTTAACTCACATTCACGGCCCAATTACTATTTATCTACTACTCTCTTATTGTTATTATTATTATTATTATTATTATTATTAAAACATAAAATAATTATATAAAACACCAAGGATTCCTAATTTCACTATATAATTCAAAATAAGCGAATTGAATAATTACATAGATATTACGGGTGTTACACGTCCGAATGGAGGTATCACATCGCCCTTAAGTTTTTCTTGCCTTTAGGGAGAAGAAACGTGTGATAAGAAGTGTTTTGGATAAAGAGAAATTCATATTTATTATTGACGCATGTCTCCCCTAGGAATAGGGATTCAACTGTCCACCTTTATACTAGGTGGGCGGCGACCTTTCCCAAGAAAACCCTAGGTATTAGGAACTCCTATAAATACATTATCCCTCAAAGGAATAAAGGGATCCAACAAGTTATACATACTCACTACTACCCACTTTTTACTCAGAGAGCACTTTGCCCCTAGTAGCCTTTGCACCTCCAATCTAACCGCCCGCCTGCAACCTAGCAGCATCGGCCGCCAACAGGGTCTTTCACCTCAGATGAGTTGATCTCCTAAACAGCTTCTTAAACTACTGTACATAGCTACTCTCCGCCCGTGAGCTAGCACTCACCCTCAAACGTGTAATATACCAATGACGGCCACTAAGTCTCACTTCCCTTATAGGGGGAACACGCACACACTTGTACTTTTTGGACAGTAGAGTGTGCAATTCCTTAGTGGCTCTTAAATCATATGACTTATTGATTGAATATGTGGAGGGGATCAAAAACATTTCTTTTAATCACTTCAAAGATCGTTTTCTTGAACTAATCAGTAGGCGTCCAAAGCTGGAGGGGTGGTCTTTGATGAGCTGTCATTTATTGATAGAGAAAAATTGGAGATGCCCTTCTTTATTCAAGATGTTAAAGAGGTCATATGGAATTCTAAGCCTGATAAAAGCCCTAGCTCATATCGGTTTAGCATGAGCTTTTTTAACAGCATGTTGGAATATTATCAAATTCGATTTGTTTGAATGTGTCAAAGAATTGTTTGAAATGGATCACCTTCCCAAGGCTCTATCTTCCGCATTTATAACTCTAATTTCCAAAAAACCAAAATCCCCAGGAGCTGAATGATTATTGATCGAGATGTTTAATAAGGAACATCTACATAATCATCTCAAAATTGGTAGCAGGGAGGGTTGAAAAATGCAATTAGTAAGTTGATCTCAAAAAGCCAATTCGCATTTGTACCAAATCGTAGCATGGTAGATGGAGTTTTAATAGTAAATTAACTGGTGGACTTAGCAAAAAGAAGCAAGAAGGAAGAAGCTTAATATATGCCCAACAAAGAAGCTTGAAAATATCACACTGGAAGAAGCTTGGTTCAGATTTAAATCGAACACAAGTCACTTGAGAGTGTTTGGTTCGGTGGCATAACGACATGTGTCAGATCAACCTATAAGAAGATTAATGACAAGAGAGAGTAGATGATTCTTGTAGGATAACACTCTAGTAGGGGATACAAGTTGTATGATGCAGTAAACATAAGGATTGTGATCAGTATGGACATCGTTTTCGATGAAATAAAGGATCTGCAACAACCTGTAATCGGTTACCAACAGGTTGTAACCGGTTACAACAATGAAAAGGTTGTTCCTGCAATGTTTGAAAGTTCATAAACAGGTGTCATTGAAGCCCAAATTTAAAAAAATGTGAGAAGATCAACAAGGCAAAGAGATTTTCCTGCAAGACTCCAAGATTGTGATATATTCTAGGATAACAAAGTTAATGATGATGGTGGCTTCGTCCATTTTGCACTCATGGCCGAATATGAACCCGTTAAAATGGAGCAGGCTTCGAGTGATCTAAAATAGATTTGTGATATGAAGGAGGGGATGGAATCGATTGGGAAGAACAAGACTTGAAGGCTAGTTGATTTACCTCAAGGAAAAAAGCATATAGGTGTGAAATGGGTGTACAAAGTCAAAACAAATCCCAAAGGAGAGGTTGTGAAGTACAAAGCTAGATTGGTAGCTAAGGAATTTTCAAAAAATAAGGGAATAGACTTTGAGAAAGTATTTGCACAGGTAGCAAGGATTGAGACCATCTGATAAGTTATTGGGATTCTAAATAACAACAACTGGTCCATTTATCAAATGGACGTTAAATATGCGTTTTTAAATGGATCGTTGGAAGAGGAGTTATATGTGGAGCCACCCCCTGGTTTCGTTGTGGAAAAACAGGAATCAAAGTGATATAGATTGAAGAAGGCTTTGTATAGATTGAAATAAGATCCAAGAGCTTAGAACAAGAGGATATATGGTTTCTTAAAAGACATAGGCTTCAAAAAATATGTATTCGAACATGGTGTGTGTGTGTGTGTGTGTGTGAAGAAGGGTGTAAATGATGGGCTGCTAATTCTTTGTCTCTATGTGGATAATTTGTTACTTACGGGCAGCGATGAAGATTGCTTTTCGGAGTTCAAGGCTAGGCTTATGAAGGAATTTGAGATGACCGACCTAGGCCTCATGACATATTTCCTTCGCATTGAGTTTCACAAGTCCAAGGAGGTATGCTCTTGAAATTTTAAAGAAATTCGAAATGGAGCATGGTAAAATTTCCATTACTCCTGTTGAACTAAGGCAGCAGCTGTCAAAGAATGAGCATGAGCAGGATGTTAATCAAACTCAGCATTGGAGGCTGATTGGACCTTTATGGTACTTGTGTAATACGATATCATATTTGATTTTTAGTGTCAAAATTGTGAGCAGATTCATGGAGAGACCGAAGGTGTCTCACTTGGCAGCAATCAAGAGGATCCTAAGATACGTCAACGGTTCTATTGGCTACAGAATTATGTTTTCCGTAACGGACAAGGGCCGGAAATGCAATTTACTCCGATATACCGATTCTAACCAATATGGAGATAAAGTTTACAGAAAATCTACAACTGGATACATCTCTATTTTCGAAAAAAACATCAATCCTATGGTGTTTGAAGAAGGAACAGTAGTGGCTTTATCTTCATGTGAGGCTTGTAACCGGTTACAGCTCAAGCAGAATTGTTTCGTAACTGATTACACTTTGGTTGTAATCGGTTATAGCTCAAACAAAATCGTTTGATAATCGGTTATACTTAGGTTGTAACCGATTACAGCTCAAATAAAATTATTTGACAACCGGTTCCTTCAAGACTGTAACCGGCTACAGGTGTAATTTTTTATATTTTTGTTTTAATTACTTATACTTCACCCCTTGAATATCTCAATAATGTATGATCGCTAGTTTTTTACCCTCAACAATCACTCTCTCATTTTCTCCCTCTTCATATTGAAAAATTCACTATTCTCATGGTGGCTTGTTACAACAAAGTTCTCTCCCTCTCCGCATGTTTTAAAGGACCCCGTTATGTTGAACTAGATATCAATATTATAAATTCTCATAAAATTTAAAACTTCGATACACTAATATCACACACTATTAAAGATCATAGCCACCACTTCAACGACACACACTATTAAAATCTTAGAAATATCTCATACATAATAGAGAGAAACAAAAAGATCCTCTCCATCCATCAATTGACTTTAATTACCATGTGGAAGGTTTCCCTACATACAAAGAAGAGAACACAAAAAAGAAATGAGACAGAAATAGTTGAAAGGTAGAACAAATATATATTCAAGTGTGAAAGAAATCATTGATTATATTGATTTTGATTAAAAGAATGAAATATTATAAGCTTAGGGTTAACACATAATTATTTTTCAACTTAACTGTCATCACAGCAACATGTTCCAAAATGGCACATTCCAACTTTTCCAGGAGCACAATCAATCCACAGACAATTGAAGTCAAAGTTACATGGATAATGAAATGCTATTATGTAAAAAAAAATTATAAAAAAAAAAAATGAATGTTAATAAAAGGGAATGAAAAATTATGTATAAGGTAAAGAAGAGAGTTTTTTTTTTTGAAGGATGATAAGAGACTTACGAGGATATTCGATTGCAGCAAGAAATGGAGAAAGAAATAGGATCATAATATAAACAAAGTTGATAGTTTTAGTCATGTTTTGGTTCATTTGAATGGAAGTGATAAAGAATTGTTTGATGATCACTTTTATAATGTAACAAACTGTGTGCTATGTTTATTTCTATTACATAGTTTTTTGCATTTATAGAATTGTAAGAAATTCTTCAAAATATTAAAATAATTATTGAATGTCTCTCAAGTACATGGTTGTGTTAGTGTCCATTTGGTTCACTCAATTGATCACTTGGTCTCATTAAAGATTTCAAAAAAAAAGTTTTTGATAGTTATTATAGATTATTATATTTTTTTAAATTGTGGTTGAACTCGGAAGTTAGATGAGAAATCCGCTATAATTTTCAATAATTTATTCTATTATATATGAGTTTTCTTACTTCTCCACGTAGTGTTAAGGACGAATTGTTAGATTTTTAAAAATTGTTGAAATATGTCTTAAAACCTTAAGTGATGAAGAGAAATCAACCATATTTCAAGATTGCAAGAAACAGAAATTAGTCTGGAAGTCGATGGAGGGGTCGGTGGTGAGTTTAAGCGTCTGCGAGCTGCGATGACCAGCGAGTTAGTTTCGGCGGGCGATTTAGGTCCGTCAGGTATCAGATTTGATCCAGGAAGTTTTTGTGTAGTTGTTTCGGTTTGTGGATCAATTTATTAATGTGTTGTGTTTTGGGTTTGTTAGGTTTCAATCTTTATAAATATGTATCTTCATCATTCATGTCTTCACAATCTTCAAAACTTTAGAGTTAAAGATAGAGAGAATGGTCTGAGAATCCTATTGATAATCTTAGATAGGTAAGGATAAATTCCTAAGAGTGTGTTCTTGGAATTTAAAAAATCTTTAGAGCTATCTAAGAGAGATTGGGAAACACTTCTAAACACCTTGAATTTGTGTGATTCATATATAGAGAATTAGAGAGATCGGGAAACACTTGGATAGAAAATAGAGTTTATTCTTGAAAACTTGAGTGATTATGTTTTTAACTCATTTGTAATCTTTTGTAATAACTTTTGAAAGTATAGTGAATCAGATAGCTACTCTCTCCTCTATAGTAGATAGTTTGAACGAAATGGTAAGCAAGTTATTGAGTAGATCGTTTCGATTTGTGTGTGTTTTTAAATAAATTTTTCATATGGCTCCAAAGAAGTCAACCGCCAAAAGTAAGAGGAGGAAGATTGAGAGCAAAACCGTCGTCCGAGGAATCGTCAATAAATATTTTTCAACTTCTTTCTTCTAGGGCTTAGTTGTAAAGTTAAAATTAATAAACGAAGCTAATTTCTCTTTGGTTATGGTTAAATATAGTCGTCCTAGTGCCCATGTATCGATTGTGATCATGGTGTTTTATAAAATCTTGGGTTAAATACTATTTACCCCCTGCTAAAGTAGCAAGTTTCGGTTTTCCCCCCTTATTAAAAAAAAAATAGCCTCGGCCCCTTAACAAAAAAGATTTTGTTTTCAGGACACCCCCTGTTCCATGTTTGGCTGACTGGGCGTATGACGTGGCTGCTGTCTTTGAGAAGCTTGGAAAAATTGGAAAAATTGCAAATTAATAAGTTGCAAAACCTGGTATTTGAACCCAGGTCACTAAGGTGATATTGATACAAGCTTACCACCAAACCATGCATGATTTGTTGAAAGTAATTGCAAAGGAGTTAGATATATTATAACTTGCTTACATTTTGAAAAGTTAATTAAAATAAAAACGTTGAGTATAAAAACTAATTTTATTTAATAATTATATAAATGTAATATTTATAATTTATATAAACATGTTTTTAATAATTTTCATAAACATTTTTATTCAGTCTTTTTAATTTATATTAACGTTTTTTTAATAATTTTATTTAAATGTTTTTTTAATAATTTTTTTAATTAACGTTTTTTTTATATTTATATAAATATAATATTTAATAATTTATATAAACATTTTTTTAATAATTTTCATAAACATTTTTATTCAGTCTTTTTAATTTATATAAATGTTTTTTAATAATTTTATTTAAATACTTTTTTAATAATTTTTTTAATTAACGTTTTTTTTATAATTATATAAATGTAATATTTAATAATTTATATAGACATTTTTTTTAATAATTTTCATAAACATTTTTATTCAGTTTTTTTAATTTATATAAACGTTTTTTTAATAATTTTATTTAAATGTTTTTTTAATTAACATTTTTTAATAATTTTATTTAGTTTTTTAATTAACTTTTTTATTTATTTATTTTATTTATTTATTTAATATTTATATTTATATATTATTTTATTTATTTATTATTAATATTAGTTATGTATTAATTATTTATTATTAATATTATTTATATTTATTTATTTATTAATTTATTTATTTATTTATTTATTTATATATTACGTAAATAAATAAATAAATAAATAAATAATACATAAAGTAATATATACATATTAATAATAAATTTATAAATAAATAATACATTATAAATATGAATATATACTATTATTGAAAAAAAAGTAGAAAAGTAGAAAATATGATACATATATAGATCCTTCCATATTTAAAACATGAAAGTTTCTACAGCCTAGTGGTAGAGGGAGTGCATGTGTACCTCTTGAAGCAGGGTTCGAATCCTGCCCATTGTGTTTAATTTTCTTGTGTTTTTTCTAGTTTTTCCAAGCTTTCCAAGTCAGCAAGCGCCACGTAAGAAGATTCAGTGCCAACTAGGAAGATTCCACAAGCCTAGTCAGCCAAACATGGAACAGGGGGTGTCTGAAAACAGAATCTTTTTTGTTAAGGGGCCAAGGCTAAAAATTTTTTTAATAAGGGAAAAAACCGAAACTCACTACTTTGGCAGGGGGTAAATAGTATTTAACCCTAAAATCTTTTTATGCTTTAATAATGATGAATTGTTTATTCGTAATGCTTATTTTGAATTAGCTATCTAAAACATGTTTTCATGATTTGACTTTATATGACAAAAGGTAATTGTCATTACTAGATCCAATCTTTCATTTATTAGATATGTTATATGTTATACTTTAGAGATAGACTTATGTCTAAGTATATGTACGAACTATCAAAGCTTAATGTTAACGTATTGGTTAATAGGTTGAGAGATCGTCTATTATACAATATGATCGATCTCACGTTGTTTACTCAGACATGAGCTACGACGAGAGAGATGGCCAGTAGTATTAATAGCTAATTAGAATTGCATATTATTGATCACAGTCTTACATGAGGAAATGTCGATGAAATCTAACCCTAACAAGTTTTCTCAGTTGTTAAACACCAAAGTTCAATTTAATTTTTGTCATTTTACTTTCTATCATTCACAAGTTATCAACATTTAATAAATCATCCTTAAAATCACAGAAACTATTAAATGGTCTTTGAAACATAATTCATCCTTGTGGCGACGATAAATATTGTACTTATATATATGCATCCTACAACACCTTCCTATTTGATGCCCCATTGCAAGTTTCTATATAGGTTTCTACTCACCACCACCCTCACATTGATTTGTCTTAATTTTTTTGTTAAATTAATTTTTACCAAGCTGTTAAATAGGATGAATGCTTGCACAATTTCATATTTTTTTAGGGGATAAATCCATGTAAATTTATTGAAATCGTCAATAAAATGCACATAGAATTTAAAGCCATAAGTTGATATTATTGGAGCAAGGTCACATACATCAAAGTGAATTAATTCAAAGGTTTCCTGAGCGCGTGAGAGAAAGGTTTTAAAGGGTAGAAAATCCATTATGCCATACAGACATGCCTCCAAAAGCTAAAATGACCATTAGGTGATAATGTCATATTACAACTTTTTAAGACATGCCTCACATAAGCTAAAATAATCATTAGCTGATAATTTCACATTACAACTTATTACAACTTTTTAAGACAATGTCTAAGATTTTATTGTTTGGGTGACTAAGTTTCCTATGCCAATTCTTTTTGACAGAACATAAGTACTTGAATCATTAAGATTTTATTGTTTGGGTGACTAAGTTCCCTATACCAATCTATTATCAAATATATTATCAAAGATAGCATTAGATTGATGTAGCATGGAAAACAAAAGAGATTACTTATAATTCTGAAAGAAAAAAAAAATGTTTTGCTGTCAAATATTTTGATATACAATACCTATAATTGAAATAATGACATGCAAAATTTTCATCTGTGATTAATTGTCAAAATAAAATAAATTCAGCTTGCAAGGGATTCATATTCCTACATAATTACTCATGCTGAAACAATATAAAGCATAATTAGAATGCATAACAGAAAATGGATAAAAAATGAAGTTAAATGTGATTCTTATTATATAGAAACATACATATAAAGGATATTCAGTATTACATAAAGTTAAAACAAAACACAAAACGTGAATGAATTTATCAAAATTAAATTGAATTACTACATAGTCCAATTTTCTATTTGTAAGAAGAAAAAGCAACATTGAAACAAAAAATCCATTCCAATCCAGTATTTTTGAAACATGTTAGTGATATAAGGGAGCTGATTTTATTTGCAGATTGTGTCATAGCAGAAAAACATTTATGCTCAGAGGTTACTGGTTAGATCCCCTTGGTAATGCAACCAAGCACCTCAAGTATTTCAACAATAAAATAAGATATCTTTAATGGTCTATCAGCATGCACCACTTCAAAATGTTTAAATTGAAATTCCATTTTTTTTCTTTTGCAGACAAGAAAGGACACAACCTCTCAATTTACATCAATGAAAAATTGAAGGATGAAAGTACCATGAATCACTCCACGGAGATAGCCTCGAGCAACTTCAGGGTGTCTCCATTCACATTCACATTCTCCATCTTCAATCGACGTTGCATAGCAGAACTAGTCCTACCAGCAGCTGCATAAGTTCTAATCAATGATTCAAACACTGCTACCCCTACAGAATCCACAGATTTCTTCAAGATCTCCATATACTCTTCTGCACCATCGACATCCTTCTCTTGTTCATAATGGTTCATCATAATAGCAATTGTCTCGGATGATGGAATCCACTTCTCACCATTCCCTCTACCAATTGATATTGCTTCAGATAAACAATCCACCGCCAACTTAAAGTCACCTTTCCGTAAATGGTAGTCCAAAAATATTTCCCATGTTTTGGCATTAGGCTTGGCCCCCCTCCTCCTAGCGCGTTCCTTTAGCTCTTCAGCCTTCTCCAACATGTCTAATTTTGTGTATGCTCCTATTAGAGCATTTGCAACTCGAATATCATAAGTCGTGCAGCTTGATTCCCACTCACGGAAACATTTTTCAGCTCCCGGGAGATCTTTCAAGTTAACTAAAACCTGAATCATATTCAAATAGCTTATGTTTGCAGTTTTAGGAAATGCCAACCTAAGAGAACGCCAGACCCGATAAACCTCGTACACTTTGCCTATTCGCCCATACAATGTAATAAGAAACTGGTAAGCCGAAAGATCTTTGTGAGCATTCCTCTTCTCCAATTCCTTAAGTGCCCCTTCGGCCTTTTCAACTAAGCCCGCATCAACATAAATAGATGCGAGGTTGCTATATGTTGTCCAATCTCCAGTTACTCGACCGTCCCTCTTCATCTCATCAATTACCCTTTCAACGCCAGAAATGTCATTAACAGCAGCAAGAGCTCTCATCCAGATATTATACGTGTAAGAATCCGGCATGATATTGCTAGCCTTCAATTCTTGAATGATGGAAGGAATTTTCTCCGGTTGACCTACTTTAGTATAAAGAGTCATAAGGCTGTTGTACGACATTGAGCTCAAAGGAAAGCCGAGATCCTTCATTTTCTCAACAACACCCTCAGCTTTATCAATCAGCAATTCCTTGCAGTAGCAGTTAAGAAGGGAACCATAACAGAGATGATTTTTTGTAGACTCGGGAAGATTGACAAAATAATTTTCAGCAGCAGTAATACCTCTAGCTTTTGCAACCAGATCAATGTGTATAGCTTGGTCACTAACAGTCTTAATCATATTCCTCTTAGCCATGGTTTCCGATAGCTGTAACACAAGAAAAAGAGCAGTTATGGAAAGCATAGTCTCCTGCCAGTAATCTATAATTTTAGCGTTGCATGGTTTTGTTTCACACTCCCCACACAGACAACAACACAACATATAACAAAAGTAATTACTCAAATTGTAAAGAATTAATACTAAGGGTTAGCTTAGATTGACTTACTTGGACTTTTCGAAAGAGCTTACAGAAACGGCTATGACATGTATATAGTTTCAGCTTATTTTCAAAAGCTTTTCACACAACTTATAACTGACAAGAAAAAAACAGACTTTATTTTATCTTTTGTGATAAAAACAGTTTATACACATAAACACTTAATTGATAAGCGCCTCTGCAAAACGCAATTAACTAAGCCACTTTTACAATCATGACCTAAGAAACATATAGAAATATAGTTTTATTTTGATTAAAAATAAGGGCTCCCAATTCTTATTATATCCATCATATACCACTGCATTTGAAGTATCCACAATCACATATAATAAACTACAACACAATACATTCACAACACCATCCCGTTTACCCAATTTCAGATTTAAAAAGTATACATAAATCAGTTAGAAAGTTGAAAATAACACTTAAAGCATGTTTGGTTTGACGTTTGGAGGAGGCAAAAGCAATTATAGAGGTTTAGAATTGATTCAAAAGTGATTTTGAGGTGTTAAATTTTTCTAAAGTAGAATTGATTCAATAGAATTTATAGCTTCTGAGTTTAAACGTAATTTTACACTTAAATTTTTTATTCAACCCACTTTTACATAAATGTACTCAAACATAAATCAATTTTGATAAACTCAATTCTGTTAGAATCAATTCTCCCAAACTCAACTCCGTCAAAATCAATTTTGTCCACCACCAATCAAACACACACTTAGTGTATGGTTGGTTTAGTTTTCGGAAGAGCCAAAAGCAATTATACATGTCTAGAATTGATTTTAGAATGATTTTGAGGAGTTTGGTTCTTCTAAAGTAGAATTGATTCTCCCTCCATAATTTATTCCACTCGAAGCTAAAATTTGTAGCTTTTGAATTTAAAAGTGATTTTTATATCGAAATCCGCTGTTAAACTCACTTCTACAAATTTATACAAACATAAACCACTTTACCTTAAGCCCCTTCTAGCTAAAATCAATTCATTCAAAAAAAAAAAGCTGGACTGTTTAACTTTATTATCTTTTGTTATAGAAACAGCTTATACACATAAACACTTAAAAAATAATCGCTTCTCCGATAAGCATTTAACTAACCTATATTTACAAACACGACCTAAGAAACATATAGATATAGGTTTATTGTTAGATCCAATGCAATATATCAATCTAGAAAACAAACATGATTAAAATCAACAAAACCTAAAAATGCTTAAATTGCAAAATACCTTAAGAGCAGGTTGATAGAGTTTGCGTTGGCGAAGCTTCTTGAGGGTATCACCGACTTCCCATTTGTAAACGCGCTTTCCACTCTTGATGAACTGGTTGAGTTGCTGACGAACATTGAGCTCAGACCCACCGTCTTTGAAGAGCTTCAGGTAAAGCGCTTGGTCTATGTACTTTTTCGATCGCTTCACTACGCTTTTGCATTTTCCGTAACGTTGCGCCAGAGACATTTTTGGTGGTGGTGGTGTTGATCGGTGATTTGTGTTGTTAGAGATGGAAAAGTGTTCAGAAATGTTAAACCCTATTTTGTTGCAGAAGAACAAAATGGAGAAGAAGGTGGAAAATTATTGGGCTGGGTTGTTTGTTTTTAGGCCCAAAATGGGTTGTATTGCACAGTCATAAGCTACTATCCACACCTCCAATTTTTTTAATTATAGCTCATAAGGAGGTTTTAGTTCTCTTTCAAAGAAAATGAGGCTTAGTAAGTAATACACTCTCTAATTTTTGTGACATTCACAAAAATTTCAATAACAAAAAGTTAGAAAATGTGTTGCTAAATTTTTTCTTCTTAGTACCTTCGTCCAAAAGTAGAATTTTATATAATATGATTTCTTGACAGAGATTGTTTTTTTCATCGTAAGTATTGCTCTTCCACCTTAATGAAAAATTAAAAACTCTCAAACTCATTCGATTAATGTTTAAGTTTCTATCATCAACATTTAATTGATCAAAAAGTTCAACATCAAACTCACATTTGGTAAGTTTTTTATTTCTCTATATATTTTTTATTTTTCTATACATTTGTAGAAATTAAGATTAGCTTATGCAATAGGTACTTTAGGTATGTTATTTAATTAAGCATTGTGTTTGATAAGTAGTTTAAATGATCAATACATTTTTTGGATTTTTGATTTAAAGGAATTTATGTCATTTTTGTTCTTCTGAGTTGCAAAATAATTTGCCAATACACTTTCAGATTTTTTCAACATTTTGATTTACATAATTCGTAAATGCATTCCTATATTTAGTCAATCTGCATTGTTTGGATTTATTTTCATCGTGTTCCATTTTGTATAATGCTTGTGTGGTTTAGTATAGGCATAATGGTTGATAACCAAGATAGATTGAGACAGGATAGAGTTACACAACATGAATCGATTCAGAAGGAAAGAGCATGAGCCTCGCAGGCACCTATCAGTTCTAGTTCGTCTGATGCGAAGACATCAACTTTTAAGGGTCATGCATTTCCACTTCTGTCTTCCTGAAGGAGGCATGTGTCACCTCCTAATTCCCGGGAAGCCCCACCGCTACATGTTGAGGCACCCCAGGGGTTTGGAGGAGGCTCGCCTGACTTATCATTGCCTCCTCTATATTTGGACCATGCTGACATGCATGTGTGGGACACATGTGTTATAATATTCGATGTTTTTAATAATGATGTAATTTTGTGCAGGATCTTGATGCTTTAAAATTCATCAACCATGGCATGAAGATTATGGGTTTTGCACAGCCTTAAAACTAGTGGTTTCAAGATGTGCTGCATTCATCTAGGTTGCGAGACCTATGTAAGACTGGATATATTACGATTAATCATGGTATGTTATCCGCGTTCATTGAGATATGGCATTCTGAGACGTTATCTTTTCATCTTCCACATTGTGAGATGTCTATCACCATGGATGATGTCTCGTGCCTGCTGCATCTTTCGGTCAGGAAAAGATTGTAGAGTGAGAATATGGACACTAAAAAGTCTAAAAGGGGGTTGAATAGACCCTTTCCCAATTAGACTTTAAAAAAAAAAATTTAGGTCTCATAGACAAAATCAGAGATTTTAAAAAGTACGGAAGCAAAACACAAAATATGAGAGTCTAGAAGCGTCTCAATGAAACAATTCATATGAAATGGTACATGATGTTCTATATGCGTTTGATTGCTTCAAATGCAAGTCAAACACAAGTAGCTTTTCAACAAGGAAAACACATAGCTTATATATTCTAACAAAACATGATTTAAGTCATGATACTTCAATGAGATTGATACACCCCAGACCTACGCTTATACATTAAATCACTATAAGTAAAGTTTAACTTATGTGGTATACAATCAATTCAAACATGCAACGATGCAATCCCATGGTAGTTAATGCTTGAAAAGTAAAATAGACAAGGGAATAAGAAAAGATACACAACGATATATAGTGGCTCGGCTGTCGTCCTCATATTTCCTACTCCACTATTCAATGGTGTTAAAACCATCGGGAAATAATCACGATCTTCCAATATTTTGATAAGTTTGATAAAAGTGTTTTTGGTTACAATGGAATATTAAACAATAAACCACACTTTTGATGCAGACACTTTAAACTATTAACAAAACAAGTTCTCAAAAGACCTTGATCGAATGATTATTCACATGCACAATAATTCTGCTCCAAGTATTCGTGTGTAGCTATTAACCCCTTAATTCTACCGATTTCTTGTTTTGAGCGACTTTTGTGGCTAAGAATTTATTGGACAACTTCCAACTTTTTCTGCGGGCTATCTTTTTCCAACTCCACCAAGAATGGACAACTTCCATTCCCGCCTTATGGACAGTTGATACTTGATATCGTCAAAGTCTTCCTTGGAGTATATTGAAATACTCTTCTTTATGAATATCAAAGGATTCCAAACTGAATTCAAGAAATGATACATGTACTTGCTACAAACATCAAACTTCACACAAAAACATTAGATACCCTAATGTACCATTATTCTCCCTCGAGCACTCAATTTTTAGAGGTGAAGGACCATAAACATGGAATCATGACTAAGCATGAAGATGAAGAACAATGCCCAGAAATATCACAAACCAATCTACAACACAAGGTGTTAGTCAATGTATAGATGAATGTGAAAGAAGAATACAACACAAGGTTCTAGCGCATTTCTAGATTAATGAGTCTTGGAAAAGATGATATTCTTGAGATTGAATAATTGTGAATAACATAACAAGATTAATCAACTCACTCTCTAATTAACTCAACACAACAACACAATTGCACAAAATAAAGATGCACTAAAAAGGATAATTAATTTGACATTAATTCATAATTAAGATATTTTCAATCAAGAGGTTGTTTGTAGAAAGAAGACGAAAAATATCAATGGTATAAGGATGAACACACTAAGAAGAGAAGGCACAGAATACACTAATTGTCTCTATGGGTCTCACCATAGGTTTAACACTCTTGTTACTTTTATCAAAGAAAAAGTTATTTAGATGAAAGTATGAAGAATGGGTCTTGAACCATTAATTCAAATCAAGTGTAAATTATGATTCAAATCAATTTTTGGACTCTTGAACATTTGATTTGAATCAAGTGAAAAACTGTGATTCAAATCAATTTGGACAGAGGGAAAATAAAGCTTCAGGAGGACATTTGATTCGAATCAATATTTGTACTTGATTCGGGTTGTGATTCAATTCATGCCTACTTTCTTATTTGAATCAATTTTACCAGAACCAAATCCCATTTTTCACGCAGCTTTAATTCGAATCATGTGTTGTACTTGATTCGAAATAAATCACAGATATATGAAATTTAGTAACTTTAACTTGTGATTCAAACTATGCATGTGGAAATGACAAGAGAGCAATCTGATAAGCTCAAAAAGGAATACTAACAAGGATTAAAGAATTTTATTTCAGGAAATGTAGAGGGGGTTCTTAGTGGTACAATTTCCAGTAGCTGAAGCAATTACAAATAAATTGAAATGATAAAAGCGTACAAGCACAATGAATAAATAGTATCCAAATTACAAATATGCAATCTAACTTATATCAAACAACAATTGAATTGACAAAAACATCAAAACACAAATGATACTTAAATCACGCAAAATATACCACACAGTACTTTATGCTTTCAAAGATTGTTAGACCACGGCAGAATTATCAGAGATGAGGCATTGGAGATGATGGTGACATATCTGGGAGATTATCCAAAGCTTTCTCTGGAGAAGATGGAAGATGCCTGGGATGTCATGCTAGGTTTCAATTATTTGAGAGGTTGTATGCGCAGTAACTTACAGCGGCAAAGTAGCCCGGTGGTGATGATGAGAAGGTTATGCAGCATTGAGCATGCATTAAGAGCATACTTATTGTATTTGGTTGGCACATCCATTTTTATGGACAAGAGTATCAATTATGTGGATGCGGTTTATTTGATATACTTGGTGGACTTTGAGTGGATCCATGAGTACAACTAGGGGGCACTTGTTTGGTCTACCTATAGTCCAAGTTAGTTGAAGGTTGTATGTGAAAGACCAAAGAAATGACAGCTAGCCTCACGTTGTTCACGGTAATATATTTGCATCATCAACTGCTTGTGTATCATTTTCATAATATTTGTTCTATGATATCACAAACAATTCATATGTATCAACTTCGGGCTTGGATCCTCCAGAATTTCCCACACATATCTGGTTGGTCATATGTTCCAACCTACATTGAGGATATGTCATGTGCTTCTGCATTCTCCCCACCCACTGGGAATTAGGCGACAAAGCCTTTTAAAATATATCTTAACCGCTTGGTAGCAGAAGATATACACTTTCAAGTGTACACCAATCACCGTCAGACACTTCCCTTGGACGAAATAGCCTTCTACTTTAGATGATTGTCTTGTGGGTAACTTATGATGTATCCACATCTGCCTGAGCGCGTCATGTGCCAGTTCAGTTACATATAGGTTATTTCTATAGACCCTTATGAATCTTCTCCTCTCGATATGGCACACAGAGATATGGATGTCATGTATAATGATTGCCTTAATCATTTGGTACCAGATGAGGCACGTGGTACCCTAGCTCCTAGAAACTAGAGCACTTCATACGGTTATATCTAGTGTTATTTCAGGGTGTCACGTCTTTACCTGACACCGGATGCTCTAGGCGATCCACTTATGTCAGCTCATTAGGAGATACTATAGGAGAAGCATGTTACGGTTAATCATGTTGTTGATGTATTGTCTAGATGTTGACATATCATGCAACTTACATAGGCATGTATAGACAGATGAGTCTTTTTGTAAGGCTCTAAGGCTAGGGACATTGTAGCTGTCATCCTTACCGAGGTACAGTCGGCACTGCAATACAGGAGGTAGCGTAGGAATAGAGGATTTGGGTCCAGTATACGTAGTAGTATATAGTATTTGTATTAGGAGCACTATTATCGTTTGTTATTTATTTTGACTTCATTATGGATTCCTGATTTATACATTTATATATGGCATTTTCATATTACTTGAAAAGTGTATGGTTTAATTTATATAAAATTTAATATGATAGTATAGTAATAATACATCGTCAATTACATCAGTGTATCTCTAAAACAAAGTGAAAATGTATTGTCTGGGATGAATACAGGAATGCATCTCCATATTCTATTTAGGGTGAATACGTAGATGCATCCCCAAATCAATTTATCTTAAAATGAATGTAGCTCGGTTAGAGTGAATCCGAAAGTGCATCTCCGGACTAATTTTTGGAGAGAAAAAAGGGGTGAGACTCACTCAGGACGAGTTTTGGTGTGAAAATGGTGCATCCGAAAAATGCACTTCCAGATTCTAAGGGGCATTTTTGGATTTTCATATGGTGCTTCTCCACCACTTAGGGTGGGAGAAACGTTTCCCTTCTTGATTGTCCAAAATAATTTAAGTCGGACCATAATCGATTAGGAAATATTTATAATTGATTATGTAGCCAAATTTGGCCTATAGTCAATTATGGCACTTGTCTAATCGATTATAAGGTGAAATTCACTTGGTAATCGATAATACTTCTAATCCACCAAATCTTTTCTAATTTACTAGGTAATAATCGATTATGGTTGTTTCCTAATTGATTATGAACCGGCTTTGTACCTTCCTAATTGATTAGAGGTCCATTAGTCATCATTCAGACTTGTTTTTTAGTCCTCCTAAAAAAACAAACGGACATTAAGGAGTCACGAGATTTGGGTGAGGAATACGAGGAAACACTAGATCTAATTTTTTTGCTAGAAAAAATATTTCTAGATGAAGCACGGAAAGACGATGGAGTCATACCACCATAGACCTAGAAGAAAGAGGAGAGATATTAGTTAATCTACCAAAACCCATACACAAGGAATTGATAGAAAGTTGGAGTGTTTTGCATGTACCACACCTCAACACCCCACCCTCAAGCATCGCCAAACCGAGAAAGAACTAGTTGGACCAAAATTATATCGAAGGCAGTCAATCATCTTACATGATCTCATGTTCACGGTTGGGGTATTTTAGTCGGGACAGAACAATTTGCATTGTAAAATTATTTATTCATTGTGTTGTCCATTAAATATAAACATAGTAAAATACAAAAAATTATCTTGTATTGTTCTATCATACCTCATCTTACTAATCTTGTTTGAGAGGGAGATTTTAAAAAATTATCTTGTATTGTTCTATCATACGTCATCTTGATCTAATTTAAAGATTTATTATCTTAAGAGGTACGATGATTTGCAAAAAAAAAAAAATATCTTGTATTTGCAAATCAATCTCATCTTACTGATCTTGTTTGAGAGGGAGATTTTAAAAGAGTATTTATTGCTTTTTTTTATAAGTATAAAATGTTTTTTATTAATATATAAGTGTACTTGAATTGTTATATAATATATCAAGTTATTCTTTAACTTTTATTCTTAAACAGACTCCGAGAATACTAGGCAGATTGTCAACTTATCATATGTTTGTTTCTGAGCCTATCAACCAGAAAATTCTGATTATTAAGGCATGCTTGTCTGTCTTATCATGTCAACGACAATTCAAAAAGAGTTAGAAATGTTTTGTTATTGAACAAATTCAGAGCAAGTCTAACTAAGACTAGTGCTAGATACATTAATTAATGATTCAGTTGATAAATTTAAAAATTATACATTGTTAGTTTCATTTTTTGTATGAAGTATATGTTAACAATAACAGAGCACTTAAATTATCGTTATGAATATTAGAGATATAAGGACTCTCATATTTTTAAACTAAAACATTTGTTCTGTTATTCTTAACTGAAATTAGAGAGTAATCACACTATTAAAGGTAGATTAGATGGAAACTAATCAAACAACTAGAGATAACAAAAGACTGGAAAATTATAAGAAAAACGATTAAAAAAGAGTGAGGTTAACAAGTTGAACAAATACAGTCTTTAATAGAATATTATAGCATAATTTGATCCGGGTAACCGATGTCACAACTATGCTTTTCTGCAATTGATGCGATAAACTTTGCAAATGCACGATTAAACAACTAATCCTTCATAGATGGATGTATCACAATCAACTATCTTCCTATAATTGGTCTCCTTCCGAATACAAAACCAGTAGTTCTCTTAAAAATATAAACCAAATTACAACTCGACATCATAAACCAAATTACAATGATGGACGTTCTGATTACAAAAAGAAAGGGGTCTAAAATATATAAATCAACTCACAATTGACAAACGGGAATTGTAACAGTTTTGGACAACACTCAATTCATGAATTTCAGTAGACAGTAACTTTCAAGACATCAAGTCTGTTGTGGTTGGCCAAATATATTCTAATTAATTTCGCTTAAGACTCCCTCCACTGTCCACCAGCTTCAGTCATTGTTCATTGAATGATACAGTTATTTGGTGAAATTCGAACACCAATCGAGGGTACAAATCTCAAATAAGCCTTAGTTCATACTCTCCACCCGTTGTTATGTATCTCACCCATGGAAGAGCCTGATACCCACTTTTCTCAATAATCTTCAAATATCTTACCTGTAAATCAAAACATAAATGTTTGATTAGCATCTTGATTAAATTAATCAAAGGCTGGTTTAACTGACATAGGATATCACAGATTCTATATATATGGTCATGAATGGTTGATAAGTATCCAAGCAATTGACAAACTCTTCCTCAAATGCTAGCTATTATGGGAAATGAAGCAAGCCACTTAAATACTCAAAGTGAGAATTGGGCACTGGACACCTCATAATTCCAAAGTTCCTATCATAGCACCACCCCAGTTACCCGACATTCAGGGCGCTTTACGACATTATATTAGGCCTTTTTTAGGTCAACCTTTCCGTTGGTAGCTCTTTCCAAGAGGCCAACAACCAGCTCTGATATCATCTTATAAGTAATCTAAGCACTTCAGAAAACCACCCATAAAGGCTAACTATTACAGGGAAGAATCAAGACGCTTAAATATTAAACCGAGCATCCAATACTACTCAATGTGGGACTTGGGCACCCCATAGTAGCCAAGTCCCTATCATGATTTCAATGTTATATCATGTGAGTGGGAATAATGATGCTGCATTTAGTAGTCTTATAAAAATCATATCTAGTACACAACAAAACTGTTAATCGTGGAAAGGTAAAAAATGATGTACATTAGTTTCTAATCCAATTATTATGTCAAGTTTTTTTTCCCATTAGGAATTATCAACACACTGAACCGAATATAAACTCAGTTAAAACAAATTTGAACTAAAAATGATTTTCATCCACATGGAAATAATGAAAATGACAGGTGAGAACCAGCAGACAAATAATGCATGAAGGTACAAAAGATACATAATATTAGAAATGGAAATAACAAATATTCAGAAAAATAAAAAAAGTGGGTACATTTAGCAATACCTGTATTCCTGACACAGTAAAATATGGTATCTCAAACTTTACACGTATAGGAGCTTTTCTCTCTGGAGCTGCTTCCTCGTCTGTTATACTGGGAAGACGAAACTCTGCCCTTAGCATGTACTCCTGACGGTGTTGAACAAGAGAACAGAATTTGTTATTTCACAATAAAAATGATAATCAATCATGGGTGTTATTCATGGAAAATACACAATTTCCATGTCAACTAATACCTTGCCTCCAGGAAAAGATCTTATTTTCCAAATTAATGCATCTTTCTCGGGTGCATATGCTGCAGACCCCATTGATGTTCGCACATTTGGAGTGGTTGCATCAGCAGGCACAGGTAACTCAATCTCAACATTTGTAGCAGTGCTGTAAAATTAAATTATATGAATAGATGGAGAAGTAAATAAGTGTAGGGTGGCCAAAAATAAAATCTAGATCAAACAACCGAATTAATTCATAAATTCAAGGTAAGTAGTTGTTAAATCTTCCATGAAGGAAAACCAAGGAAAGAGGGACATGTATATACATTAAAAAAACATATCAGTACCTACGTTCCTTAAATTGACTCCTAGCTTTTACCGTAATCTCAATCCGACTTTTTGAATGCTTTTCAACTTGTGCTTCCACCCAAAATAAAGGCTTAACCTGGAAATAGAGATCATACGATCAGCAAACACTGAAAATATATTTGTATGTTACCACCACGACTCAAAACAAAAAATTATTTCATATCTAGAGGAGAGGAACCTGTGTGCTGAGCCTATATGTCATCAAATCAAATGCTCCATCGGGTGGGATGAAGGATATTGTTCGATCATTCTCAAATCGGGCTAGCCGCACACACCTTCATCAAGCATCACACAGTTTGAGAACTAGGATCATAAATAATATAAACATGCTTGAAGAGAGCATATAAAATATACAACATAACTATTTATTCAGTTAATATAAGAAGAAAATCAAGTATACGTACTGATGAAACTTGATGTCCTCCAAGTCGATCGCTTTTCCCTTAGTCGCTCTACCTTGTGCCTCTAATAACACTCTATCATTTAAGCCAAGTTTACACTCTGGCATACCACTGTATTACACAACAAGGCATGGATGGAATATAAGTTTTCAAATAAATACACAATCACAGAAGTTGCTTAGAATAAAATATACTTCAAAAACAAAACAAAAGCAATGTGTTTCAAACCAATATCAATAGCAAAACAAGGGTGTAATATGAGTCAAGTAGTAGAACATATCTCCAATATATCTAATGATGCAATGTTTAGTCCCAGCTACTTAAGAGAAACATACTTCAATTGCTACTTTCATTAGATAGAAGGAAAATAATGTAAGTAAACCCCTACTGGTGTATTACAGGAGGAACTGAAACATAAGATTAAGGCTCAAGTGTTAGTTAGTAGCCTCAGTTAGTTAGTTCCTAAGTGTTAGATAGTAATCTCAGTTAGTTAGTTCCTAAGTGCTAGTTAGTCTCTAGTGTTAGTTTTATTCGGTTTTTTATTCGTTTAGCAATCTGTTATGTTTGTTGTTTAGCAGTTTTTTCTGTTAGGATAGAGCTCTAAGATCCTTTACCCTATCCCTATGTAAAGGAAGTCTATAAATAAGGTTTTCCCTCCCCTTTGATAACCCAATCAATGGGCCCAAATCATACAAGCACAGCTTCTAGAAGGTTGTAGAAGCTGTAGAAATAATAGTTAGTTGGGATATTCCCTGAATCTTAGGGAATTTTTTGTTATAAAAGTTCTTTGGTCTAGGAACTTTATGCTATGGCTAGGAGTTTAACAACTCTGGTTTACCCTTTTCAATTTCTGTTTTCTACCATTGTAGAGCTCTTGAGCTCATCTTTTCCAATCAATGATATATAGTTTTGTTATCTTGATTGTACGGGTTCTATCATTCTCTCTCTCTTTTCTTATTATAATTCTTGACTGGTGTGTTTTTCTCAACTGCTAGAGGGTCTTTTTTGTCTTCTAAGTCAATATCTTCTCCTCCTATAACTATTTTTTTCTACGACAAATATATATTTTTAATATGATTTGTATAATATGTTTTTTTGACAGAATTTGTATAGTCATGTTATATCATCAAGCTTAATTCTTGAGTTGGGGAACCAATATATATTTTTATTTTGATTTTTGTGTGTTTGAACAATTTAGTTGTTTCACGTTATATTATAATTTTAAGAAAATATCTTTTATATTTTATATTGACACACCAGTGTCTTAGCTTTTGAAAAAATGTTTATCTCGTACTACTCATACCCAATACAAGTACCATACTTGTACTTATGCATCCAAGCCAAAACCCAATGTCATACCACCATGCATTTCATTAGAAGGAAATTGAGATACAGAGCTAGAACACTAAAACTTAAAGGATTGCAGATTTCCAAATTGCCCAAAGGACCTAAGTCTATCCCGGATGTCTCCCTTCCTATAAGGCCTTCCTCGTATATCTTTACACATCACAGCCTAGCCTTAATTTTTTTACCATACTTACATTCTTACAAAACATATCCAAGACCGCAAGTCATGCAAACCTGCATTTTATTAGGAGACCATAGAAAAAATTCCCTTGAATACATACAGAACTAGAACACTTAAATTGAGGTTCTTCCATAATCACAATTTACCAAAGGGCCTTAACTCTATCCATTGACAAGATGCTTCCTTCAAATCCCTTCTTCATATTTCTATGCACATCACAGCCAAGCCTTAATCTTCTACCATACTTATATTCTTACAAAACAGATCCAAGACCCTGTGTTATAGGCACTTGTAATTTAATAGAAGAAAATAGAGAAAATTACCTCACATTCCCCTTATCCTCAAGCTGAATAGCATGGACAAGTAAATAACAATCCCACCATAACCTTACTATCTTAAGTCCCTAGCACCAGCAGTTTCAATTATAAAATATTTCAGAGACCTTTATGCTGTCAGTTCCACACAAAAATCCCATCCCTAATGTCAAGAAGACTAGCTTGTATACCAACCAAATACTTCAGAGTCTTACGCAGCCAATTCCATGCAAAAGTCTCATCCAAAAAAAATGGAAGAGTTGAGGAAAATATAAATCGTAGAAGACCAGTAGAGGCACAAATGATTTAAATATGTGAAAAGAAGATCAATAGAAGCTCGAGTCAGAAAAGTTGGATAGAAAACGGGAAGCCTACTAAAATATTGAGTGAAACTATTAAAAAGGACCAAGAATTAAATAGCTATAGTGCCACACTATAGAGTTGGTTTTGGATAAAATGCAAAGGTGTCATTTAATTTATGTAATGTAACCAACCCACCTAGTTGAAAAAGGCTTTGTTCGCCATTATTGCGGTTTTTTCCTGGGTGCCCTAATGCTTATGTGTTGCAAAACTCACACCCTTTATTTTCCATGGCTTGATTAGACAACAACTCGAATGTAAAGAATTGACTTGCTTATCAAGTAAGATAGGTTTCTTCAGAGATTATTTAAAGACATGGAATAGATATGGGAATGGTAATGGATGTGGATTTACAGACATAGGACAAGAACTGTTCAACTTAGATAGAGGTAGACATACTTTATCTAAATTACATAAAAAATAGAACTTGGGGTCGATGGGAATCAAATTAGGGACGGGTAAAATCCCCATTAGCTGCTTTTAGAAGCTAATCCTAGGAGTTAATTAAAATAAGCTGAAAACAGCTTACAGGGAAGATATAAGATATTTTCATAAGTATCTTTCAAACACTACACAGCTACTGATGTCATGAGAAGTAAGAATTAACTACAAATATGCTCTTTCAAAGACCCTGCTAAAAATGATGAAACCTAAACTACCTGTGTGAGTTATTTTAACAACACCTTCATGTCAAATTGAATAATGGGAAATAGCTTATCATTGGATCTTAGGAATACTTTCTCAAGGATTTTATGTATTTGTGTTTAATTGACGTAAATTACTTAACTTTGTACAATGTAGTAAGTTCAAAAAAATATATTGAGGCTTCGAGGATTTTGAGTACCTTGCTCAAACACATCCATGAATTATGGCTGTGGCAGCATTATTTTCACCATATTGGAGAAAACTCATCATTAGTTTGAAACTAGTGTAGATAACCATGTCATAAACAGGATAAATACTTGATTTTAAAAATCACTTATTTATTTAGAAATAATTACAACTAACCTATATAGAGGGAAGTCAGACAATATTACTTAATGTTATTTAACATTGAATAGTACCTAAATACTAGTTTTCTTAATGACTACATTTAAGTTATATGTTATTATAATATAGAGTATGAATTTTAAAACGTGAAACAATAGAATTTTGTTTGGCAAACCTATCTCAGCAACAGTGGTTAATACAACCTAGATAGGGGAGACAAGAACATGTATAAACAAGTGGTTGGTAATTTGGCTGCGTAAAATTTATTTTGATCATTCCATGCATGGAACTAGCTACTACTGAATGTAATAATCTAAAGAACACAAATCATGACTTCACTATATTGCTCATAATTCATCAATTTATTTTATACTAAAACTACAAGCAAAGGTGAAAAAGAATGTAAAAATAAAATGTTAACAAGGAAGTATACTAGCAAGTGACTGTGGAACAGCCAAAAGCAAAAGCAGGGGGTTTAGGATCTATATGAATCTATGAAGCATGGGCCCCACTGGTTTTAAGCACATCCTGTGTCTGACATGTTTCGAACAACAACACTCGTATGACATGTGTCAGACACTTCACTTAGGTGTACAATAGAAAATAAAGTTTTTTCACTCCAAATGGCTCCGGCACTTACACGGCAGACACCCTTCGGCTCGGAAGGGACACCTAAATGATTTCTGACAAATCGCCCCAACAAAAAACCTATGTAAGCCATATTACTAAACCCAAATAATTAGTAGCGCATCTTAAGAGGTTGAAATTCAGTAGTTCTCAAAGAAAGCATAAAGCAAACCTCAAATATGTTCTCATCTTCAGTGCACCAACAACATCAGATCTAATTATTTGCCCATTGCTATTGACAAGTATGTTAACACTCTCCACCACATCCAAGAAAACCTGAAAACAAAATATATTAATTGGTTCCTTAGACCATAAAACCACACATCCAAACGAAACATCTTCACTTCTATAACAGTTACCTCATTTTTCTTGTAGTTTATCCCTTCACTGCGCCACGATACAGCATTTGTTACAGCCATGGGAGGTCTCTGATTAACTTCCATTCTATAAGCATCTGTCTTAATAAATTCACTAAGAATCTTCGCCTCAGTATATTGTGGATAACCAAAGTCCATTATTTCATCAAGTAGTTCATACTGTCGATCAAAGAAAAAATTCACCGTTTTACCCAAATGAATTAATCCAACTAATAAAAAAAAAACTAAGTCCATAATATTAATACACAAGCACTTTACCACAACGACAAAGTTATCCCTAAGAGATTCCTCTTCCAATTCCTCAAAATAATGCTTGAACACCTGCCTCAAAACACATTCCAATCCATAGTTATTACCGTATAACTAAACTACACAAATTTTCAATCCAAATGATTCGAAACCAATACTGCGTGCATGCTTACATCAACTATACGATGAAGGAAGAAAATGAGGCTAGCGGCATTACAGTTTTGTCTAGTTGCTGTCATGAGGTAAACATTGCTATGCTGTACAAACATATAGCTCACACCATTATCATATACAACTGGATCTTGAGACTGTGGATCACCCTGTCACAATTTCAAAACAAACTTCACACCATTCATACTAACAAAAAAACAGCAATCAAAATCATCGATTCCAAATTCCACCATAATTAGCACAAAATTAAACAAAGGAGGGATAATAATGAACCTCTTTCTCGATGAGCTTGGTGAAGAAGCGTTCGGCTTCAACGGCGGTGACATCGCCGCGGTAATCGCGCCAAATGAGAACGCGGCCTTTGATGTCGAGGAGGAATAGAGCGGAGGCGGCGCCTGACATTGGAGAGTGATACCGAGCCTGGATCGGATCGGATCGGATCGGAGATGGATCGGGACTTGTTCAGTGGGAAAAGTTAGGGTTTGGGCAATGGTTGAAGATGAATCATGTTGATGATTCAGTTTCTGGTTTTGCAGTTTTCAGATTGGAGCTTCGTATTTTTTTTATTTTATTTTTTTTTTTTGTTATAATTCTTCTTCTGCGGTGGGTTGAAAGTTGGAAGTGAGTGCAATGTTTGATCAAACGATGCCGTTTCTAATACTCTGAAATGAACATAGAACAGGGAAAGTATTAAAGAAACCAAACAACTTGTCAAGTTATTAAATTATAAGTAAATTACTACCAAGTTAGTTCTTGAAATTGTAATAATGGGTAATTTTATTCTCTTTTAAATTTTTTTGGTAATTGTCTAAAATTTAACAAATTTATAAATAGATAAAAATTTGGTACAATTAAGGGCTAAAATGTTTTTTTTTTAGAGGAAAGAGCATTACTTCGTTTCATTATCAATAAGAGAATGTATACATGTTGGAACATCAGTAAAAACCTGAAAACTAGCGAAAGGTGTAGTCGTCCGAGCCAAGACACGAGCAACTTCATTAGTTTGTCTCCAAATGAACTTAACATGAGAGTTCCTAAAATATGATGCTAGTAACCGTTTACATTCGAGAGTGATAGCACCATAATCTGTATTGTTAGGATGAGACATATTCACATTATCCACAACGCTTTTAGCATCCAACTCAAAATCCACATTATCATAACCAAGCGTATGCACCCAGTTGATAGCTGATAGAAGCCCCATAGCTTCTCCAACAGCAACTTCAGTGATAGGGGAGAACCATTCTGTCTTGGCTGCTATAAAGATGCCTTTATCGTCCCTGATGCAAGCATCTATGCCCACTTTGTTATTAGAAAAAGAAGCATCAATGTTGCATTTGAGACGATCAACCAACGGTTTACTCCAAGCAAGATCACCTGAAGGGAGAACTTGAGAATTATAAGAAGACCTGGATTATTGTGTGTTTCTCCAACCGAATAACAAGTGCATAGCACGATTACAAATATCATCTTTAGCATCTTCTATTTGGTTCCATACCAGATTATTTCTGCATTTCCATAAACTCCACAAAATAGTAGAAAAAATGGCTTGTTCCTCTTTATTGGCAACCTGCAAAAAGGAGAATAAAATCGAAACAACAGGTACCTAGGGATCCTGGAAGATATGTAATTTCGACCATAAACCCACACTTTCCCAGCATTCAACGCTTTTAGGACATTGGAAGAAAAGATGGTGATTAGACTCTTCTTCGATCCCATAGATACCACAAGTAGTCGGGCAATCAACTCCTTTATCATGAAGACACACTCTAGTAGAAATAGAGTTTTTGCACAACCGCCATAGAAAATTTTTTACTCTTGGCGGAATTTTTAAATTCCAAATCAAATTCGAATTGCCATCAGCTCTGAGATGAGAAGTGTCAATAACTTCATTAACACAATAGCGGTACACACTTCTCACGGAGTAATTACCATTACCATCAAACTTCCAAATGAGTTTATCCAAACGAACTACTTCAAATAACGGCGTGTTGAGAACTTTGGCTGTTGTGTCCCTTCCAACTAAAGGAAAAATCAACTCAGGGAACCAAGACTTGGAATAAGGATTCATTAAGTCCGCCACTTTCAGCCTGATTATTTATGGATTATTCGGCCACGGATTACATAAAGAAGTGTCGTCATATAACCAATTATATCCCTAAACAGGAATATTTTCTTATGATCCAATACTCCACTTACAGCCTCCTCGAACCACGAATTTGGAAATCCAAATGCTCCTCCAAACATAACAAGGGTTATGACCAATACTTGAATCCATAAAGTCGTTGTTGGGAAAATATCTTGCTTTAAACAGCCTAGTAACAAAATTGTCGGGATTTGTCATAAGATTCCAAGCTTGTTTACCTAGCATAGCATGGTTAAAAGCACTGAGACATTTTAAACCCATGCCTCCGTCTCTCTTTGACATAGAATATCTATCCCAAGAAATCCAATTCAAACCTTTACCACTATTCCGGCTATGACCCCACCAAAAAGGAATTCATCATCTTCTCTGTCTCTTCATTTAATGATGTCGGTAATAAAAATATGCTCATAATGTATGAAGGGATAGCCTATAATACAAATTTGATGAGAGTTTCTCTACCTGTTTGATAAAGACTTCTACTACTCTAGGTATTGATCTTTTGCCAAACTCTGTCTTTAATAAACTTGAAAGTTTCTTTCCTACTTCTTCCAATCATAGATGGGAAACCGAGGTACTTACCGGTCCCTAGCACTTGTTGAATCCCTAAAGAATCAGCCATCATGTTTTTAACATCCGTAGGAACGTTTCTGCTACAGAAAATCTCAGATTTTTGCAAGTTGATATATTGACCAGAAGCCTCTTCATAAGTGACTATGATATTCTTGATCTCGTCCGCTTCCTTTTGGACAGCTTTGAAGAACAAAAAGCAATCATCTGCAAAGAGTAAATGAGATATAATCAGAGCATTTTTACAAAAAATTTATCCATGAATATCTCCTCTGGATTCTGCCTTCTTAATTAGTGTCGTAAGACCTTCAAAACAAATGATGAAAAGATATGGGGATAGGGGATCCCCTTGCCTCAAACCTATGCCTAGTATAATTGGTCCAACCTTATTACCATTCAAGTTCATAGAGTAGTCAATTGTTTCCACGTATAACATAATCAACTTAACCCATCTTTGGCTGAAACCCATAGTAATAAGAACCTCCCTCAAGTAACTCCAATCAATCCTAAAAATTTGGTCTTTCTTTTTAAATTTGCCTAAAAACTAAAAAAAAACTAAAAAAAAACCTACAATTGTTACCGCGCACCACCTCTAATCAAAATGTTGCAACATGCTCACATCCCTCCTTGGCACATGAAAGAATTGGATGATTTTTGAATTTTTGTGACTTTAGTGTAATTGAAAGATATGCCAATGATTTTGGTGTACATTATACTAAAGTCACCAAAATTACCAAATTTGCAAGTGACTCAATCCTTTTTCCCTTGACACCCCACATTAGAATTAATATTCACCAATCATGTCGACAATTTAAGTTAATCAACCAAAATTTAATGTTTTTGCTCTCCATGCTTGTATCAGTAGTATTAGCTACCATATAATAACTAAAAATGATAGCTTGCACTACCCTTTCGAGGCCGCAACAAACATAGCGAAAAAAGTCTAATTTGTATTATCCATTCAGCGACAAAGAAACGTGTGAGGTCTCACCAAAAGTTGGACACTTAACCCATCTACTAGTGTATTGTATGTCATTAGATTTAATCAAATGACTTCGCGCATCTTACATGGGGTTAGACGGAAGCGGTTTTAACCGTTTACCATATATAAGCCTAATGACGCGTTATTTCAGGTATTATCTCACTCTCACTCTCAAACTACTTCTCTACGACTCACTAACTTGACGTTGGAGTGTAAACCTTGCAAATCCTCTCCGCTCTGCCATACTACTAGCTCTCGTCGCAGCACTAGAAAAGATCATTCCTTCGGCATTAAGTATTTCTTGTTCCACCTCGGAACAGTGAGGTTGTGTGTGGGAATCGACCTCTGATTCGTACGTATTTTCACATTGAATTTATCTAATTCTAAAAGTCATATCTAATTACAACATTTGTGGTATCGCCGGATTCACATGAGGGACATTATCCAAATAATGTTTTATCACGAACAGGATGCTACAGAACAAAGTTAGGAGTTTCTATTCTTTCACTAAACTAAGAGCTCAAACAAAAGACCAGTGGGGTTGAGTGAAGGTTGTTGTAAAACTGATAATTGGAGTAGATTTTGGATTTAAGTAGGTGGACATTCAAGACTGAGCAAAGGTCTTAGGTATTTAAGTTGTGGACTATATACAAAAGAAGAAACGAAAGATTCGGATTGGAGATTTTTAATTATGTTTTAATTTCAGCATTACCTGCTTCATTGATTGTATGAAACGCATGTTATCAAAATTCTCAAAATATTGGTGCACTTTTCTTTATCTCTCTTTAATTTTTCGTATATTTTTGTATGATTAGGTTTGCATTGTTCTCGTAGAATAACATGTTGTTAGGGTTTATCTCCTTATAATGATTTATTATGAAATTGTAGCTTTATTACAGATCTAGTCATTTGAATATGATCTTTGGAGATTATGATTGCATAAACTCTTGTTAAATTAATCATTCGATTAATCAAATTCAATTTGAACATTGTGTAAAAATTGGGTTGTGTTAATAGTTGTATAGATCATTCAAGAAACTTCATCTTTCTCAGTTGTTGTAATTTATAATGATCTAAGTTAACTGTGATATTCATTCAATCATACCTTTTTTAAAACATCCACTATTTTTTGCTTTCGTTTGTTATTTGTGCATCTGCTTATAAAACTCTAATTTTCAAAACAAAAAAATTAGAATGATTTTAGGGGAAAGTTTTAGTCAATTCACCTTCTAGACCATTCAACACATATTCTCCCCCAACACTAACAACATCATGTTTCTCAAAAACTAGATTGACAATATCATACTACATCATAACTATACTGGTGGCATGTAAAAGAAACATAATCAAACAAAAAATCACATTTTTTAGAAGGATCCATCCAGACAAGATTTCAAAGGCTCTAGAATACATTACCTATATTTTATATCACAAAAAAGAGTTATAGAAATACATCACCTATATTTTATAATGATGATGAGGTTGAAGATGTCGAAAAATAAACTAAGTTTGTGATCAAACACAATAATTGACTAAAAAGGAAAGTATGTGCGAGTTTAAGAAAATATAAGATAGAGTGTTGAATCAAGTTTGAAAATCTAGCCACGTGTATATAAGCATATACTTCGGAAGGATGCTTCTGAATATATGGTGCATTCGGAAGCATTCTTACAAGCTCGGTCAAAATGAGATTTTTATAGAATTCTTAAAAAATTAAAATAAATGGAGTGGATTGAGAATTCCCCATAAAAATTAATAGTGGCATAAAAATTAACAGTGGCATATTATAGACTATCCAACATCAATAAAACTGAATTAGAAGTTTCTTTACCCACTCTCTTAAGTTCTTAAAAAGCTCTTTTTTATCTTTGACAAAATTATACCTCTCTAGAAGTGTATTTCAGAATGGAATTTGTCTAGAAATATACTTTTGAACAGATTGTTTAAAACACTTATTTATGTGTAACTTAGACTGAAATATGTGCATGAGAAAGTAGACTTCCATTGAAGTATATTGGCCTAAAAAAAACCTATAATATACTGTAGATGCTTTTAAATTAGCTGCATTTTATGGTAAAACATTCATGTGTGTGTGATGTATTGGCTAATGTCATGACACACTATGTGTGGTGTTGTGTAGGATTATATGGTTGAGCTAATACAGATTTTGGTTGGATGTCATGCTCGATGTCATGACATCAGTATCTGACAGTAGTAGCTGTTATATTTTAGCTGTTATGTTTCCTTATTTATCTAGGCTACAATTTAGGAAACTATGTATTTTGTGATGTATGGTTTGCGCTAAAATATCTCGTCTACAACTTATGTGTGAACACCCTGGAATTTAGGTTAACTTGGTTAACCCTAATTTATGTTTGGAAGGCCCAAGGCCCAAGTACTGCATATAAGAAGATTGCAAATCCTACTTTTAGAGGCAGAGGTTTTACGTGAAGAATTTTGTGTTTGTGTTCACGTGTGTTTGTATTAGTGTTTCTTGTAATCCAAGCAATTGTCTCTTTGATGATTGTATTGGAATAGGGTGTTTTGAGTTATAATTGTTTGTGTCACTCTAAGCTTTTAAGCATGAGTGTTGTGTCTTTTGATTGAAGCTTTGAAGCAAGATCAAGATTTGTTTGAAGTGTGTCTCCATCCTGGTTGTATTTGTCTTTGTTTTTTATATCACTACTGTGATTGAGGGGGAGTGCGTAGGGACTCAGGTCTAGCACTAGATTGAAATTGCATTGGGTGGGTCTTAAGTGAAGAGTTGTAAACAGAGGAGTTTAACTCTGAATTAATATTGCTTATAGTGGATTTCCTCCCTGGCTTGATATCCCCCAGAGTATGTGTTGTTGTACACCGAACTGGGTAAACAATTATCTGTGTTCTTTACTGTTTTGTTTATTCTCTGCAAAAGTTTATAATCAGTTCTAAAGTGAATGTCATAACATATGATACGACATCCATCGTGTGTTACTAGAATTTTCAATTGGCATCATAGCAGGCACCCTGCATGTTCATTTCTGGGTGAGATCTAGGGTCAAAAAATTCTGGTACTATGGACAAGGATGTAATTGTTTTTGGGAATAGACCACCCATTCTGGATGGGTCTAACTATGACTACTGGAAACCTCGTAGGGTAGCCGTTCTGAAGTTTGTGGATAGTAAGGATTGGAGAGATGTGAGCAAAGGATGGGAACATCCTACGAAGAAAGATAAAGATGGAATAACTATGTTAATACCCGAAGAATAATTGAGCAAAATGAGGAAGAACTGGATTTGGGCAACTCCAAGGCTCTAAATGCATTGTTCAATGGAATAGATAAGAATATATTCAGACTTGTGCAACACTGTGAACTCGCCAAAGATGTTTGGGATATGCTCAAAACAACTCATGAAGGCACATCTAAGATGAAGATGTCTAGACTTCAGATGTTAACTACTAAGTTTGAAAATCTCAGGATGAAAGAGGATGAGACCATTCATGATTTTTACATGAATATTCTTGAAATTTCCAATACCTCAGGAGCTTTAGGAGAAAAAATGTCTGAAGAAAAGCTGGTGAGAAAGATCCTTAGATCACTACCTAAGAGATTTTCTATGAAGGTAAGTGCTATAGAAGAAGCCCATGACATCAGCAAAATGAAAGTAGATGAACTCATTGGTTCCCTACAAACCTTTGAAATGAGTATAAGTGACAATGTTGAAAATAAGAACAAGAGCATAGATTTTGTATCTAACACTGAAAAGGACTCAGAAGAAAGCAATGGTGAAAGTAATTAAAATCTATCAAAAGCCATAGCCATGCTTGGAAGATAATTCAACAAGTTTGTTAAAAGAATATATCAGAAATCCAGACCAAATGTCAAGAACACTCCATCTGAAAACGACAAATCTTATGACTCTAGTAGAAGATCTAAACCTGAAGAGAAGCCCAACCAAGGCAAAGAGATTCAGTGCCATGGATGTGAAGGCTATGGACACATTCGAGTTGAATGTCTCACCTACCTTAAGGAGCAAAAGAAATGGCTATCAGTCACTTGGTCTGATGGAGATTCTGAAAGCGAGTCTGAAGAAGAAACTACAAAACACATCACAGCACTAACGAGTGTATGTGCATCTGATGATGATTCCAGTGAAGATGAACTGACCTTTGATGAGCTTACAGCCTCATACAAAGAGCTATGTGTCAGGAGTGCTGAAGTTTGTAAACAAGTGGAGAAGCAAAAGAAACTCATAAAGGAGTTGGAAACTTAGAAGAAAGAGCATCTTGCAACCATAGACTCACTCAATGGTGAAATTAGCATGTTGAACTCCAAGCTTGATCATATGTCAAAATCTGTCAGAATGCTGAACACTGGAACTGACACCTTGGAAGAAATTTTGCAGGTTGGACAGAGATCAGGAGAAATGTCTGGAATAGGACTTATGGGTAAATCAGACGTCATTTTAAGGTCAAATCCTGAAGCTCACCTGTCAGACCTGATGTCAAGACCATTGTCACAACATCATGGAAACAGAAGCAAGAACTAGACAAAGAGGAAGTTTCAGAGATGGAGTTGTTACTATTATGGAAGATTTTGACACATAAAGCCATTTTGCTTCAGACTATTTGGATATCCTAACAATACTCATCAAGCCAAACTCAAACAAGTTACTCCTGTCAAGAATCAACAATGGGTGGCCAAGAGTGTGGCTCTAATAGCTCACACCTCTCTAAAAGTATCAGCCAAAGAAGATTAGTATCTTGACAGTGGTTGTTCAAAACATATGTCTGGAATGAAGAACCTCTTGGTGGATATCAAGCCTCATTCCACTAAGTATGTGACCCTTGGTGATGGAGCAAAAAGGGAAATCATAGGTGTTGGAAAGTTAAAAGGTCCTAGTGTCCCTAATCTGGATAATGTCTTGCTGGTAAAAGGACTGACTGCAAATCTTATTAGTATCAGTCAACCATGTGATCAAGGGTTCAATGTCAGATTCACTAAATAAGGATGTGTTGTCACCAATGGAGAAAATGAGGAAATCATGAAGGGATCTATATCTAAGGATAATTACTACTTATGGGAGCCTAAAACCTCAAAGTACTCCTCTACATGTTCTATAGGCAAAGAAGAAAATTGAGGATAATCATCAAGAAAGATTTGTCAAACCAGAAGTTCCATTTACCAAGATAAGGAATCCTGTTGAAGAAATGGATGAATATGATGATGAGTCTTATATTGGAGAACTCACCATTAGTGAACTTGCGGCTAGATACTCTGAGACTTGCCTAAGGAATGAAAGACTGTGTAGAAGATTAGTGGAGTATAAGAATGCTCATGCACTTCTACAAGAAAAAAAAGTAATTCTCATGTCAAACATTGCTGCCTTGGAGAGAAAGTTACTAAACACAAAATCTAACAATCAGTTAACAATGGGAATTAATCAAGTTATAAATATCAGCAAGTCAGATGTAAGAATCATTCCTAACAAGATGAAGCAAAAGATGTCTAATCAAAGGCTCCAACATTTGGAAAAACATCAAGAAATGGTACATCTCTCTGTTAGAAAGTATAGGATAAGTATTTCTAGTATCGTCTCCTCAGGGATTGATGCGATATTATCGCCGTTCTACAGCTTAGTGTATCTTGAGTTAGGTTTTGGGTAACAGTTTGGTGACATGAAAGATAAATAGCATGAAAAGAAAATAAAGACAATAAAACAGGGTTGAAAATAATTTGAGAAAACTGTGTCAAGATTAGTGTTCATTAGTTTGCTTCATATGTACTCTAATGATCACATATATGAACCTATTAATGATTAATACAATCATGTATCCTCTCGATACCGTTTATCTCTAAAGCAATATCGTGATTATTATCATATTAACCGTCAGATGATCTCTCATGCCGACAATCAACGTGATAATCTTAAAAGCTTGATACATGTGATTATCAACTCACAAATCTATCTCTAGAGTTTGTTTATTGATAGATGAATATCTTTTAGGTCTAGCTTTGAAACATATCTCTCAGTAGTGATTCAAAACAATAAATGAAACATAAACAACAAGATATTCACCATGTATTAATCATTAACCAAGTTCATACATAATAGATCAAAGAAAGTACATATTTACAAACTAACTACCTCTAATCTTGACACAAGATGAAACTTAGCCCTCCATATCCATGGAAGCTTCAACAACAAGCAACAAACCAAGATTTAGTGACATCTAACTCAAGAAGATTGAAGAAAGATGTTTAGAAATCTTGATTTTCTCTTAAGGAAAATGGTTTTTCTCTTCTTTTCTTGCCCTAGCTTTTCTTCCAAGTGTATGTTATGATAAAAAACTAGTCTAATTCCCTTAATCATCAATTTTATGTGGCTAAGAACAAAAGTAGAAAAAGTAGGTCCGCTGAGCGGAGCAGCCAAAATATCTACTTTGTCTTCAAGGTCCGCTGAGCGGAGCTTGCTTTGCTGCTCGTCCCTGTCCATGTCCGCTTCAACTCCGCTGAGCGGACTTGCTGGTGGAAATTCTCTGCCTGGTGTCGCTACCGCGAAAATTAACAGAGTCGCCACTAACATATTTATCCTGAAAAGGAAGGGAATGCCAGCAAACCACAAAACAAAACAACGGTCTCACGACCAGAGAAAAAAGGGTAAGGGAGTCGGTTACGCGAGGGGAAGGTGTTAGCACCCCTCACGCCCATCGTACTCGATGGTATCCACGCCTGTGTCTAAATCTATGGGTGAGTAAGCAAACTACGCTAATCTGGACTAAAATGAATGCAGAATGTAGGGAAAAGAAAGTATTATGCTCGCACGGGCCCTACCCCGCTGCCTACGTATCTGTTTTGCAGAATCAGAGCTACCGTAGCTCAGCTAACTAGTTTCTGTTTGTTTTGTATTTTTTAGGTGAACGAGTTACATTCACACTCCGCTGCTCGACCTTTGGAGACTTACGCTTGGGAATGGAGCGGAAATAACAAGCTCTTAAGAAAAGAAAATCAAAGAGTGTGGTTTGTGTTTTAAAGAATGCATGAGGAAGACCTAAGCTAAGGGGGAAAGCTTGCTACCTAATGTTATCATACAAAGGGTACAAGTCTAAACTAAACTATCAACCTACGGGGATAAGCGAAAGCAAACAAATATATCACACAAATGAACTCCGCTCGTAAAGCAAACAAACCAACGGTACTGACCGAGTGGTAGAAAAGCGGTCCCGCCATAGCCAAGGGGAGCAGCTCAACCCAAGTCAACCAAGCATCAGACCTCGCGAAAATGATCGGGCCATAGTCAAGAGGAGCGGATCCCTCTCAGCAACCATGCCATCACAGATCTGAAAGGAAAACGGTGCGTGCGTACACCGAGCATCAGCGTCGAGCAACGCGAGCTATAGGAAATGCGGGGGTCCGACTACATGAACCCTTTTCCAGACATACTCGATAACAAGATCTTGTGCTGGTTCGGAAGCAAGCGACGCGTAGCGTGCGCATACCGAACGGACTCGATGAGACTAGGCGGGGGTTGATTGCTAACCCTTTTCGCGTGCCTTCCATGAGGACTTAACAGAGTGCCATATAGGACTTATTACACCGTGACTCCCTGCCGCAAAGCTCAAATATAAACACACCAACAAAAACAAAGCCTCTTTCGAGGGCTTGGCCAGATGCATGTCTAAGTCCTACTTCTCATGTTATAGGATGATGCGGAAAGCGGTAAAAGGGACAAGGAGACGATACCGAACGGATAGCAAATCCGTAATGAGCTAGCAAGCGTAAGCAGAGAAGTCCGAAATACTTCGCGTAAGCCATCATCAAGCAAAGCGAGTCAGAAAGCGTCGTCGTGAAAATAAATCACGAGCGACATGTGGTACACGTCGAGCATAACCACACTAGCAACCTGCAAGAGAAACAATCCAGACAATACAGGAATATACATCTCAATGAATGAGAGATCAGGTGAATTGCATCAATAAGTTCGTGTCCCACAAATAAAGTGGAATACAATGCAAAACAATCGCACCAGAAGCGAAATCGTGTCCCACAAATAAAGTGGAACACGAAGCAAATCGAATCGCAATCGAAGGCTCTCTCGAAGTACCTCGCACATCTCAACAACCAAATCAGTAATAACAAGGCAAACGCGCACCGCCATAGAAAATAATAGCAATTAAATGCTAAGTAAATTCTAAAATAAAACCTAGCAAGATTAAATTGTTTTTTTATGACATTTTTATCTAAGAATAAGAACAAAACTATGTACAAAATATTAAAATTCTAATAAGGAAAAGAATACATGTTTTTTATTATTTTTTATCAATGCGAGAAAACTAATCAAACATCATATTTTTCATGGTATTTTATCAAAGAATTAAAACTAAACAATATAACAAAACATCTAATTCTAACTAGAAAATATTACATGTTTTTATATCTTTTTTATCAAGCAAAAACTAACAAAGAGAAGATGATTTTGATTCATGCTTATTACCTATTTTTAACATATTAACATCTAACAACAATTATTGTTTTTATACATTTTTACTATACTAAAAATGATGGAACACAAACTAGTTAAAAAAAATCTAAATCTAATATGAAATACCAATGGATCCAGGGGGTTTATTGCTGAAACAGTGGTGCAAAGAGATAAGGGCGCAGGCCCAAGGAATTTGGCCCAGGGAGAGTTTTTGTACAAGTTTCTTGTGTCCAAAAAAGGGATGAATGGGCCATTAGGGGGTGTATTCAAGAATTTCGCTGGCCCAAGGGAATCTCTGGTCCATCACAATTACTCAGATTTATTCTATATCAAATTGAACATTATGCTAATTAAACTAAGATTGATGTCAATTAAAATCCAATTAATCTCAATTAATTCACATTAACCCAATTAAAACCAAATGATTAAACAAAGGGGATTAGAATTAGGTTTACGTGAATGGGAACTCAGTTTGGTCTTCTTCTTCATCACGAACGGTGCGGCGGCGGTGCAGATGGAGAACTCCTCTCCGGCGAGCAATCTCCGTCGTGAATCAGAGAAGAACATTCTGTTTTCTTCCTTCATCCCTTCCTTCAGAATCAACCTCTTATCTTTCTTCTTTCGGTTCCGATTTCATACTCCCAATCTCTCTACCGGTGATTCTTCGAATACGATACCAGGTACGTGCACGGTGAACCTTCTTCTCACTTCTCCGTCCCTTTCTTGAGTCTCTGATGCGTGAACCTTAACGCGGTTTGTTATCGTTGTGGTGCGAGGTCGCTGATTGCAAATTGGAGGTTCTTGTTAGACGAAAATTGAAGATGTTGTCGAAGCGCGTTGATGAGGTAAGGACTGATTTTCTGTTACTATCCTTCGTTAACCATTGTTATGAGTGATATGGCTGAAGTTCTTGTTGCAGAGATTTGGGATTGAAAGATTTTTTGCGGTGATGAATTGAAGAATTGTTCAGTTGACGAAGACGTTGCGTAAACAATAGCAGATGAAGAGGATGAAGTTTACGGTGAGTTCTCGAGGATGAGATAGAATTGGTGGTTGAAGGTTTCAGGATTGATGATGGAGGTGATGAATTCTGTTCCGATAGAGAGAAAGATTGAAGGAAGATGAAGATGATAAGATTGAGAGAGAGTTCTGTTGGTTGTGTTGAAGATTGGTTTAGAGGTGAGTCCAATTTCTGTTACGTTTTCTTTTTGGCTCTGAATTTCTGTTATTGAAGATGAATCGAGAGAGATTCTGTTCAGAGAAGTTTGTTACCAGTTTGTTACATTTTTTCTTCTGAATCTCTATTTTGTGTGTTGTTCTGTGGATTCAAGGATGAAGAATGATGAATGAAAGAGATGAAGAACAATGGAATTTGGTTGAAGATGTGCGTCAGAGATGAAGCGTGGATGAAGAAGAGGTTCGGTTCTGATTCGGTTATCCGTTTTTTTTAGAGTGGAGCGTCAATTCAATAGAGAGGATTGAAGATTGATTCTGTTATCGTTGCAGGTTTCAGAGATAGTCGATGAATGAAGGTGATGAAGATTGGGGGAGAAAATTGAGAGAGGTTCCAAGTTTGTTACGAATTCTCTTCTTTTTGTTATGAGATTTTGTCTGTGATTTTGTTGTTGAATTTTTCTCCTCCTTTCTCAGTTTTCAGTTGTGAACCCCCTATTGATATCCTTTTTCACTGTATTAAACTTTTGAATTTTTGAACCGGTTTTCTGGGCTGAGATGAGATTGAACCGGTTTTTATGCAGGGATCGGCTGGCTTTGTTGGTGTAGAACTTCCCCGGTTTGTAATTATGTGGAGGGTGTGGACCTCCGATTTTTTTAATCCCGGGCCATACCTCTGTTCTGTAGAGATACGTGAACTGACTCTTTTTTATCGCTTAATGCTTTCGCATTTTTGAAAGTTCACAGAGTCGCCACCGACCTTTTATTTTATCCAATTAAGGAAAGGTTTATAAAAGAAACAGAAAAAAGACCTTTAAGAAATTCTGGGTAAGGGGGTAGGTTATACAAAGGGAAGGTGTTAGCACCCTTTGTATCCATGGTTATCCATGGGCTCTTAAGTTTGCTTAGCTCACTTGTTTTTCGATCACTTTTCAATTACTCTGAAATTGCTCATATGTGGTTTCAAATACCTTTGTAATTTGAATTTTGTAATGATCCGTGTGTGGATGTATACAAAATGCTTGTTTATCTTTCGAAAGATGTTTTGAAAAGAACGTTAACTTTGTAATAACCCGTGTTTGGATGTATACAAAGTATTGTCTTTTGGAAAGTTTTGAAAAAACAACAGTGTATGAGAATTTTGTTTGTTTTGATTTGAGCAAGCAAACTAGGAGATCTACCCTGAGTTGTAAGGTCTTTATCCTATTTCCTTTAAAAATCTATCCTTTCACCGGATATAAACGCAAGGTTCGATTTTGTACTCAAAACAGTGGAATTTTGACTTTGATTTTGAAAAGAATGAGAAGGGATTTACCTTAAGAGGTGCAAGTGTGATTGTGATTGGATTCAGATATTTTATCTTTGAAGTTAGTGATCTAACGGTTCAATTTTATCTTTGACATACACGCAGTTTATATTTGCTGGAAAGTAAAATGCGGAAATGTAAAGTGCGGAAAGTAAATCTACGCTATTACATCGATTGTGCAGGAAACGTAAACTAGCCTATTTACATGAATTTGACATCCTATACATTTATCTAGGAATTTAAATTGCAAGGAAAATAAAAAGCCTGTTTTTGGATTTTTTATGATTGATTTTAATTATAGTTAATGCATGATTAATTAAATTAAAATGAAGAAAAAAAAGATGAAAATATATTTAAACCTAGAAATTAAGTTTAAAATATGTACAAAATATTTGTCAATTAATTTTAAAACAAAACTAATTTTTTTGGAATTTTTGGAATTGATTTAAGTTAATTAAAACATAATTATGTAAATAATTATACAAATAATTAAAACTTAAAAAGAAAATTATTCAAAATATGTACAAATTAGTTTATAATATATAAACAATATTTTATATAAAGAACAAATTTTTTTATGATTTTTTGATTGGTTAGAATAATTAAAAAGCAAATATATAAATATATACTAATTAATTATGCAAAATATTAAAATTTTGAAGAAAAATAAAATATTTTTATTTCAGAAAATAATATATTATTTTAGAAGTCTAAAAATATTTTTTGTGTATTTTTTGGATTTTTAAAACTATTTTTAATTAATTTAACCAAGAAATTAAAATAAAATAGAAAATAAAAGGATACTGATCCTGTGTGGTTTGATTGAGGAAGTATGATGTGCACGCGTGATCTGGAGCGTTGGATGACTCATTAAATGAAATCAAGTGGTCCAGAAATTGAGGCTCATGGGACACGTTGCACCTGCAAAGCACAGAATTAGAGGAAAATTTAAAAAAGGTACGCTCGCTGCTGAACCAATGAGGGGGAGACACCTCATCGTCTTCAACCTTCAGCCAGGGGTTTTTACAGCGCTTTTATGAAACATGCGCTGTAATTGATGAACCTCAAACCTGCAAAATAGCGAATAGGGGTAAACGTGCAGAGAAATTTGGCGCGATGGTACCATTCAATTCGTCGGATCCATACGAACCTAATGGTGCTATTTAGAACTTGTAATTTGGCCTAATTTTGAAAGCCCTAATTTTGAAGCTATGAACCCTAAAATGGTAGTTTCGTTTATACGTGTCCAAACTTCAATTAAGTTTCCAGAAATGATCTACACTTCAAACCAAACTTAATAGTATGTCTACATCTTGTTAAACATGTGTGAATAACCAGATACGAATTGATTTTAGTTTGAACAAATTTGGACCTGTATAGCTCGATTCAGTGAGCTTCAAGGCTTGTAACTGATTGGGATAGTTTCAGTGATGTTCAAGGAAGGTGTATGAATGCTTAGTTTGTATTGAAATGGACTGAAATTACAAATTCGAATTTGAGTTTTCTTAGAATTTTTTCAAGTGATTACAAGTGTTATGAGCTTATGTATGCTTCTGAACTCGCCTCTCCTTTGTTACTGAACTATGATAGCTTATTTATAAGCATTGAGTGCTTACAATTGAAGCTAAGAAGTGTCTTTAGTTGCCTTTGTTGAAACTTTGGTTTTTTAATATTAAAAACCTTGAATTCTTGACCAAGTCATCTTGCCTTCAATGCACCTGCCTTGCTCTTCAATTCTCTGCAGAAAGATCTTTGAGGTGAGTCATGCTTGATTTGTAAGCTAACCATTATCCATGCATTTTCCTTTTAATTTTAATCTTAAAATAAGATAAAATCATGCAAAAATGGATAAAAAAAGGTATGGGCTTAGTCTTGGTCGTGGGAGGCCCATAACATCATGGAAATGATGTTTGAATGCTGAAAACTTGGCCCTATTTGGAAAAAATACATTTTTGAGCAATGTTGATTTCATGTATTTTCCCAAAATTTAGCCAACTTCAACAAGGTGTAAATCCTTCAATTTTTGTCATATGAAGGAGATCTTGCATTTTTTGGAAACCTCAAAGAGTCCTCTAACCAATGCCTTTGGTCTTATGTCAAAATGATTTTTGATGCTCCTTGTGTGTCCTTTTGAAAAAAGTGTCTTTTTGTTGACTTTGAAAATGACCTGTAATGTCTTTGGTCATATTTTTCAAATGGTGAATCCAATGACCATGGGATCAATGGCATTTGAAAGATAATTGAATTTACTTCTAGCACAAAAGATCTTGGAATTTTGAATTGTGAAAGATTGATTTGATTGATGGTACAAAACACTGAGAATTGTACTGCCAGCAGTTTGGCTGTCGACTGACTGTTCAGGTAGCAGTTAGAGTGAAAAATCAACAGTCAAAGTTAATTTTCTTTTTTGTTGTTTTTGTTTTTGTTTTATGTGAAAAATGAAAGTTTATTTACATGACTTGTTAAAAAAACACATACATAATAAATAACTAATATTTACGGTATGCAGGCAAAATTACCGATAATAACCCTGAAAATCATTTAATGCACAGAAATAGGAATATTTGACTGGCAGAAAACACACAAAATATTATCTTAGTAATTAAGCAATATTATGACAAATAGTACAACATTTAATACTGACAGTACAAATATCACATACTATATTGAACAGTACGACGAATAAACGGTACATTTAAGAAATAAGAAATACGGCAAATTTTAAGAATGACGATTAATGACCCATGCTATGAACAATAACATGTAGATGATTGGGAGTGCAACCATTGCAGGTCCACACTCTTCAGGACTATGCAGGCAGAAGAAAGTCATGATCACCGTAGCAATGGTGATGACTGTAAGAGACAGTGTCTCTATCCACTTTGCCATTCTTGTCAGGGAAGAAGAGAAAATAGATATGAGGTAGGAATTTGAAAGATGAGTTGGAATTTGATGTGAGATTTTATGGAAGAAAATGAGAGGTATTTATAGAATGGAAAGAAGGATAGAGACGTTGGGGAATGATGTGATTCCGTACAAAAGGAAAATTTGAGTGGAAGTAAGATTTGAAAGAAAGTGGATGATAGTGTTGGGAAAAAGAGAGATTTGATTTTTGAAAAAGAGATTTGAAAAGATTTTTGAAAATAATGGAATATAGTACAAAAACTAGTGGGAAACAAAAGATAATAATAATCTACTTGTTACCAGTACAGTCTGAGTTTCCTGATTCTGCGCCTGCAAAAAGATTTAACTCTGTACCAATTGTGTCAGTACTATTTATCTGTAAATAAATAAATAGCATGTGTGAAGTAATAAACAGTATTTGGCGTTTGCGTAAGAATAAATTCAACTGCAAGCCAATTTACTGTATAAGAAAAATTCTAAAAACTAAGTGTTTCATATGTTAGGATATTTGTTGAAATAATCCATAATTATATGAGACTTTTAATTTTCAGATTGGAGTTTTCTTGAAAAATATGTGGGCAAATTTTGGAGTATAACAGTTGCCCCTATTCAATCTTCTTAAACCTGAAGAGATTGTCTGAAATCTGAAGGTAGAAGATGATTGAATATTTAGATGCCCTGAAAATTTGCACTTACCTTGATCAGAAGAGATGTTGGAAGTTGCATTTGAATGTCATCTGCGAAATGTTGTTGGCAGATTGAAACATTACCTGAGATGGGCTTTCAGATGCCACCTGGAATATGTGTTGAGGGTTTGCTCATCAGAATGAATCCATTGATTATATCTTGATGAAGGATTTGAAAGTCTTTGTGTTGACTATTTCGGAACCGTCCAAGGTTACCGCTTTAAGTCTTGGAAGATAATCGTTACGGAACTTGTCCAAAGTTTTTCCGATTTAGATTTTGGAAGTTGATCATTGTGGAACCGTCTGAGGTATCAGCTTTAGATCTGCAATGTTAGATCGTTTTGGAACCGTCTGAGGTATCGCTTTAGATCTGCAATGTTAGATCGTTTTGGAACCGTCTGAGGTATCGCTTTTAGATCTGTGATGCTAGATCGTTTTGGAACCGTCTGAGGTATCGCTTTAGATCTGTGATGCTAGATCGTTCTGGAACCGTCTGAGGTATCAACTTAGATCTGCGATGTCTGTTTTTGAGTTGGTAAGTGATCAGAATGAATCTTCGGCTTGATTATATCTGAGAGAACCGTTCATGGAATTCAGGTGAACACTGCATGTGATTGAGAACATCTTTGTCGAAGATATCCGTCTGCCTGAAAAATCAAGTTAGTAATGTGAAATGTTTATGATGCATGTAAATGTGAGATATTCCCGGAGAAATATGCATGTGATGTTGTGTATGAATATGCGTATGAATATGCGCATGATGTATGATGTATGATGTATGATGTATGAATACGAATATGTGATGTATGAATTTGATGTATGAATACGAATATGAATATGTGATGTATGAATGTGATGCGTGTCCAGCTTCTAGTTGGAAAAATAAATTCCCACTAGTCATCTGGACATGAATGTATTGTGATCGTTGATGATCTTTTGTCTTGTTTGAGTACCCTCGGCTGGGGAAATTCTTTGAGAACCCTGGTATTCTGTTGAAGGATCTTTGAATATCTCTTGAGAATGAAAGGTAGCTGGAAGCTCTGATGCCCTTTCAAATGGGAATGAGGAAGATGCATAATCCTCCGATGCACTATCTGACCAAGTCCGGGTGCGGGGATCACACCTTCTAAAGATAGTAATCTGGAACAACCCTGCTGGGGGATAAGACCTCTTTTGAAGAGAAAATCTTTTTGAGGAATTTGCTGAGAAAGGCGTTTCTCTTGGGGATTTTCTTCTGATGGGATGATGTCCAGATAATTGGGACATTTCCTGAATGCTATTCCTGTTTTTCCTGGTAAACATCAATCATATTCAAATGCACATGCTCATTCAAAATTATCATTGGGACGCTTACGTATTTAAACAGAAAAAGTGAAAATGGTGATTTTTGAGCCTAAGCTGCATTGATTTTTGAAAAAAGAGCCACGATAGGCTGGTTAGCACAGGGAGACAACAATCCTAGAAGTAGGAAACTGTCAGAAAGTTTTGAAAAATATTTATGAAGATAAATAGCTATGTGAAAACGATCCAGTCAAGTTTCAACTCTGCTATTGCCAATCTGTCTTCGAGCATCTCATCCCTCACTTGTTGGAAGAAAGTGATTGGACTGATCGGTGTCTTTGAGGTGTTGAATCTTGATGGTGAGTAGGCAGCTGAACGGAACACAGTTGTATGTTTAATTCCCTAACTTTTGCCTAGGCTGCCCTTTCAGGTTTTCAGCCCACCGGGATAGTATTTGTTTAGTTTCTAATTTTTGCCTGGACCGCCCTTTCGGGTTTTTAATCCACCGAGACGCTCTTTTTTGCCTAAGTTGCCCTTTCAGGTTTTCAACTTAGCGAGCTGTTTTTTTTCTTTTTAAGAGAAGTATTTTTTGACTATGTCAGCATTCACAGGATGTGGGAAATCCTCGCCATCCATGGTGGTAAGCAACATGGCGCCGCCGGAGAATATTTTCTTGATTATGAATGGTCCCTCGTAGGTGGGAGTCCATTTGCCTCTGGGATCACCTTGTGGTAAGATGATGCGTTTGACAACCAAGCCACCAGTTTGGTATGCTTGACTTTTGACTTTTTTGTTGAAGGCTTTGATCATACGCTTTTGGTATAGCTGACCATGACAAATAGCTGCGAGCCTTTTCTCATCAATCAAGTTTATCTGGTCCAACCGTGTTTGAATCCAATCGTCTTCGTCTAGATTGGCTTCTTTCATAATCCTTAGGGAAGGAATCTGAATTTCAATTGGAAGAACTGCCTCCATACCATAGACTAAGGAGAATGGAGTTGCCCCTGTTGAAGTATGCGCAGATGTGCGATAACCATGAAGAGCAAAAGGCAACATCTCATGCCAGTCTTTGTAGGTTACTGTCATTTTTTGTATGATTTTCTTGATGTTCTTGTTGGCAGCTTCCACCGCGCCGTTCATCTTTGGTCGATATGGAGAAGAATTATGATGTTTGATCTTGAACTGTGTGCAAAGTTCAGTAATCATTCTGTTGTTTAGATTTGTGCCATTGTCCGTGATAATCCGTTCAGGGATGCCGTACCGACAAATGAGATTGTATTTGATGAACCGGGCCACCACATTCTTGGTAACAGAAGCAAATGAAGCTGCTTCTACCCACTTTGTGAAGTAGTCAATAGCGACCAGGATAAAGCGATGTCCGTTGGAGGCAGTAGGTTTGATTTCTCCAATCATATCAATACCCCACATTGCAAAAGGCCAAGGAGCCGTCAGGACGCTTAATGGAACTGGAGGTACATGTACTTTGTCAGCGTATATCTGGCATTTGTGACATGTTCGGGAGTGATGATGGCAGTCTGTTTCCATGGTAGACCAGTAATAACCTGCTCTCAGGATCTTTTTAGCCATTGTATGCCCACTGGAATGAGTACCGAAGGCACCATTGTGTATTTCTTCCATGATTTGTTCTGCTTCCTTCTTGTTTACACAGCGAAGTAAAGTCGAGTCATGGTTGCGTTTGTATAGGGTTCCATTGCTTAGAAAGAATTTGGCAGCAAATCTCCTTAGAAACTTTCTGTCGTTAATGGATGCCCCTTCAGGGTACTCCTGAGCTTCGAGATATCTTTTTACTTCATGGAACCATGGTTTTTCCTCGGTTCCTTCGGTATTGATCTCATTGCAATAGGATGGTTCACCTTGCCTGTAAATGGTGATCATAGGCGCCTCGTTGTCCCACCTGACTTTGAACATGGATGACATGGTAGCTAAAGCATCAGCTAGTTGATTTTCCTCGCGTGGGATGTGTTCGAAAGTGATTTCTTTGAAGTAAGGAATCAAACTCAGCACATATTCTTTGTAAGGAATTAGATTTGGGTGCTTCGTGTCCCATTCCCCTTTGACTTGGTAGATTACCAAGGCCGAGTCTCCGTAGACTTCCAGGAATTTGATTCTTAGATCGATTGCAGCTTTAAGACCCATAATACATGCTTCGTATTCGACTATATTGTTAGTGCAATTGAAGCATAATCTGGCAGTGAATGGTGTATAACCTCCTGCGGGGGAAATGATCATAGCTCCGATGCCATTGCCAAGTGCATTAGAAGCTCCGTCAAAAACCATAGTCCACCGGGATCCTGGCTCGGGTCCTTCTTCTGGTCCTGGTTGTTTGTAGTCATTGACTAGCATAATGTCTTCGTTTGGGAAGTCAAAGTTCAATGCTTGATAATCATCCACTGCTTGATGAGCCAGATGATCAGCTACCACACTTCCTTTGATTGCTTTTTGTGAAGTGTATTGAATGTCATATTCTGTTAAGATCATTTGCCATCTCGCTATTCTTCCAGAGAGAGCAGGTTTTTCGAACACGTATTTGATGGGATCCATCTTGGAGATTAGGAAAGTGGTGTGATTTAGCATGTACTGTCTTAGCCGGCGAGCTGCCCAAGCTAAGGCACAACAAGTTTTTTCGAGTAGTGAGTATCTTGTTTCACAATCGGTAAACTTTTTGCTAAGATAGTAGATTGCGTGCTCCTTTTGGCCGGATTCGTCATGTTGTCCTAGTACACACCCCATTGAGTCTTCTAACACAGTTAGGTACATTATCAGAGGTCTGCCTTCCATAGGTGGCAACAAGATTGGAGGTTTTTGGAGATATTCTTTGATTTTGTCAAAGGCTAACTAGCATTTGTCATTCCACCTTTCCACTTGATCTTTCTTCAACAGTTTGAAGATCGGCACACAAGTAGTAGTCACGTGGGCAATAAATCGGGCGATGTAATTTAGACGTCCCAAGAATCCTCTGACTTGTTTCTCGGTACGAGATATAGGCATTTCTTGAATGGCTTTAACCTTGGCGGGATCAACCTCAATACCTTTGCTGCTGACGATGAAACCTAAGAGTTTGCCGGATCTTACTCCAAAGGTACACTTATTTGGGTTCAGTCGCAACTTGTATTTCTTGAGTCTGTCAAACAACTTGTGTAAATGACCCAGATGTTCTTCCTCGGTGTTGGATTTTGCAATCATGTCATCGACATACACCTCTATTTCTTGATGAATCATATCATGAAATAGCGCTACCATTGCACGTTGATAGGTTGCTCCTGCGTTTTTCAGACCAAAGGGCATTACTTTGTAACAAAAGGTTCCCCAGGGTGTTGTGAAGGTTGTTTTTTCCATGTCTTCGGGTGCCATCTTGATTTGATTGTACCCTGAGAATCCGTCCATAAAGGAGAATACCTTGCATTGTGCGGTATTGTCAACCAGTACATCGATGTGTGGTAAAGGGAAATCATCTTTGGGGCTTGCCCGGTTCAGATCTCTGTAGTCCACGCACATTCTGACTTTCCCGTCTTTTTTAGGTACAGGCACGATGTTAGCTATCCAAGGAGGATAACTTACAACTTTTAGGAATCCGGCATTGAACTGTTTTTCAACCTCGTCTTTGATCTTTTTTGACATATCAGGCCTACTCCTTCGTAGTTTCTGTTTGACCGGAATGCTACCTTCTTTGATTGGCAGGCGATGAACTACGATGTCCGTGTCAAGGCCTGGCATATCTTCATAGGACCAGGCGAATATCTCGACGTAGTCTCGCAGCATTTGAATCAGTCTTTGTTTGACGCTGTGTTCTAAATCAGCCCCTATTTTGACTTCTTTCTTTTCTTCGTTGCTGCCCAAGTTGATGACCTCAATTGGCTCCTCGTGAGGCTGTATGGCCTTGTCTTCTTGTTCTAGCAGCCTTGCAAGTTCTCTTGGCACTTCACAAT